>NC_090325.1:116217023-116519768 GCF_035084215.1 Heptranchias perlo
AATTTTACTAGGGCTCCTTGGTGCCACACTCGGTCAAATGCTGCCTTGATGTCAAGGGCAGTCACTCTCACCTCACCTCTGGAATTCAGCTCTTTTATCCATGTTTGGACCAAGGCTGTAATGAGGTCTGGAGCTGAGTGGTCCTGGCGGAACCCAAACTGAGCATTGGTGAGCTGGTTATTGGTGAGTAAGTGCCACTTGATAGCTCTGTCGACGACACCTTCCATCACTTTGCTGAAGACTGAGAGTAGACTGATGGGCGGTAATTGGCCAGATTGGATTTGTCCTGCTTTTTGTGGACAGGACATACCTGGGCAATTTTCCACATTGTCGGGTAGATGCCAGTGTTGTAGCTGTACTGGAACAGCTTGGCTAGAGGCGCAGCTAGTTCTGGAGCACAAGTCTTCAGCACTACAGCTGGGATGTTGTCGGGGCCCATAGCCTTTGCTGTATCCAGTGCACTCAGCCATTTCTTGATAGCACGTGGAGTGAATCAAATTGGCTGAAGACTGGTTTCTGTGATGGTGGGGATATCGGGAGGAGGCCGAGATGGATCATCCACTCAGAACTTCTGACTGAAGGTGGTTGCAAACGCGTCAGCCTTGTCTTTTGCACTCACATGCTGGACTCCGCCATCATTGAGGATGGGGATGCTTACAGAGCCTCCTCCTCCTGTTAGTTGTTTAATTGTCCACCACCATTCACGACTGGTTGTGGCAGGACGGCAGAGCTTTGATCTGATCCGTTGGTTGTGAAATCGCTTAGCTCTGTCTATAGCATGTTGCTTCCGCTGTTTAGCATGCATGTCGTCCTGAGTTGTAGCTTCACCAGGTTGGCACCTCATTTTTAGGTACGCCTGGTGCTGCTCCTGGCATGCTCTTCTACACTCCTCATTGAACCAGGGTTGATCCCCTGGCTTGTTGGTAATGGTAGAGACAGGAATATCCCGGGCCATGAGGTTACAGATTGTGCTGGAATACAATTCTGCTGCTGCTGATGGCCCACAGCACCTCATGGATGCCCAGTTTTGAGCTGCTAGATCTGTTCTGAATCTATCCCATTTAGCACGGTGGTAGTGCCACACAACACGTTGGATAGTATCCTCAGCGCGAAGACGGGACTTCGTCTCCACAAGGACTGTGCAGTGGTCACTCCTACCAATACTGTCATGGACAGATGCATTTGCGACAGGTAGATTGGTGAGGACGAGGTCAAGGTTCGCTCGTGTTGGTTCGCTCACCACCTCCGCAGGCCCAGTCTGGCAGCTATGTCCTTCAGGACTCGGCCAGCTTGGTCAGTAGTGGTGCTACCGAGCCACTCTTGGTGATGGACATTGATGTTCCCCACCCAGAGTATATTCTGTGCCCTTGCTACCCTCAGTGCTTCCTCCAAGTAGTGTTCAACATTACAATCCGTGAATACAATCCATGTTAGTCATCCATTCATGCTATGTATGATATTTCTATGGTTCTAGCAGCACAGAAACAATCCTGCTCCACTGTGCCAGAAAGATAATGGCTCCTAATTAGGAGATCTATAGTTGCCGAATGTTCATGTTTTGGTGAGCAAACAGCTTTTTGGGCCCTCATTCACGCCATACATGTCGAGACTTCAGTAAATGCAGAGAGGGGCAAATCGCTACACTTTACAGAGCAAGTTCAAATTATGTCCAGAAATGCTGTTTTCAGAGCCCTGATGTGAACGGGAAGGGACACACACACACACGCACAGAAATGTTTCACGATTTGTTTTTGTATACGATACACAGCATGTATATCTTTTAGTAATTCTGCACACCACAAAACCAATGATCAAGTCATCGAGAAGTTCCTGCCTTTTAGCTGAAAAAAGCCACAGTAAGCTGTAAGGTATGAGGGAGAGAGGAGAGAATATTAGGGAATATATGCAATAAGAAAAAACTGAATGGATTTTGTTACGAATGCATAAGCTCACAAAAATACTCGGGTAAACAGGAGGTCTTATGAGTGATATAAAAGTTCTATGTTCGAGTTCAGCACTGGTCATGTTGCAGTTGATACACTAATTCTTGTGAAGGACAACCTGTCAAAGACTCAGAAAAATACTCAAGTGCACCTCCTCTTGACTGATCAGGAGTTCAGCTTTTCATGACTACGAACTGCCATGAAAAGTGAATGAGGTGTACGAGAATAATAGAAGAAATGAAAACCATTATAAAAAATAATTGGGCAGATATTCACTGTTGGGAGTAAAAGCCATTGTGCTGTCATTAATCATGTATATTTACTACTGCTCTGTTAACAATGAATAGACTGATCTGTTGTTGCTTATTGTTGCCAGTAAATTATGGCATCCAATAATAAGTTAGAGCACTGTGACAGTAAACAGTAAAGGCATGGTTGCCAAACATTTGTTTTTCACTCAAATGGCTGGTGTTCTTGGCTTATGTTTGCACTGCTCGCTGAGAGGCTGAGAAATCTGCTTATTTTTACAGCATGTCGTCACCCATAAAGCATTGCAAATCATCCTTGCTGCACATGCGTGAAGTTTCAGGTCATGTACAGGAGATGGCTTGCAATGCTTTATGGGGCAAATTTAGTCAGTTGTTTCTGGCTCCCAGGAATTAACATGAGCAGGGCTCGAAGGTTGGTACGCATATTGTGTGGATGCATTTGCCTGTCACTCAGCACCTCCTCACCTCGATACTGGACTGCTAACTTCTGCATCATCAGGCAAGGATTGCAGATGCAACCCTTGTCCTTGGTGCAGTGCTCAGCTGCACCACCATTTTTCTGGAATTCTCTAATAATGAATGAACTGGTTCAGTGGCAAACATAAAAGCTGAAGGAAAATACATCCCATTATCAGGCAGGTAGAATTCAACAGAAAACCCAAAGTAGCTTCCCCCAGGTCTTAAGTGCTTGGAATTTCAGTATCGAAATTTAATGCATGAAGCTGCAAAAATAGTGAGAAAAAGATTGCAGAATGTTCATAAATTAGTAAAGGAGAGGCGTCCAAGTGTGCAAGTGGTCACTGGGCTAGGACAGGCCAACATTTCTGGAGGTCTTTGGCGTCCACATGAAAGCATCAATACCCAACAGGAAAACCAAAAATGGAACGTGTGTCTGAACAATGATCACTCCCTCCGACAACGCTAACATTTCTTGTTACTAGGATTACAGTGGAGAAATTTGATCTTTTATGATAACATTTATCAATACATGCAGTGATAACTCTAGGAAAAAAAAGTCCTGGGATGGAAAGATAACTATTTCCGGCCTCTCTCTCTCTCTCTTCTGGGGACACTTATGGAGTCATAAGAACATAAGAACATAAGAAATAGGAGCAGGAGTAGGCCAATCGGCCCCTCGAGCCTGCTCCGCCATTCAATAAGATCATGGCTGATCTGATCCTAACCTCAAATCTAAATTCATGTCCAATTTCCTGCCCGCTCCCCGTAACCCCTAATTCCCTTTACCTCTAGGAAACTGTCTATTTCTGTTTTAAATTTATTTAATGATGTAGCTTCCACAGCTTCCTGGGGCAGCAAATTCCACAGACCTACTACCCTCTGAGTGAAGAAGTTTCTCCTCATCTCAGTTTTGAAAGAGCAGCCCCTTATTCTAAGATTATGCCCCCTAGTTCTAGTTTCACCCATCCTTGGGAACATCCTTACCGCATCCACCCGATCAAGCCCCTTCACAATCTTATATGTTTCAATAAGATTGCCTCTCATTCTTCTGAACTCCAATGAGTAGAGTCCCAATCTACTCAACCTCTCCTCATATGTCTGCCCACTCATCCCCAGGATTAACCGAGTGAACCTTCTTTGTACTGCCTCGAGAGCAAGTATGTCTTTTCTTAAGTATGGACACCAAAACTGTATGCAGTATTCCAGGTGCGGTCTCACCAATACCTTATATAACTGCAGCAATACCTCCCTGTTTTTATATTCTATCCCCCGAGCAATAAAAGCCAACATTCCGTTGGCCTTCTTGATCACCTGCTGCACCTGCATACTAACTTTTTGATTTTCTTGCACTAGGATCCCCAGATCCCTTTGTACTGCAGTACTTTCCAGTTTCACGCCATTAAGATAATAACTTGCTCTCTGATTTTTCCTGCCAAAGTGCATAACCTCACATTTTCCAATATTGTATTGCATCTGCCAAATCTCCGCCCATTCACCCAGCATGTCTATATCCCCGTGTAGGTTTTTTATGTCCTCCTCACTCTCTACTTTCCCTCCCATCTTTGTATCATCTGCAAACTTTGATATGTTACACTCGGTCCCCTCCTCCAAATCGTTAATATAGATTGTAAAGAGTTGGGGACCCAGCACCGACCCCTGCGGGACACCACTGGCTACTGGTTGCCAGTCCGAGAATGAACCATTTATCCCAACTCTCTGCTTCCTGTTAGATAACCAATCCTCCACCCATGCCAGAATATTACCCCCAATCCAGTGATTCTTTATCTTGAGCAATAATCTTTTATGTGGCACCTTGTCGAATGCCTTCTGGAAGTCTAAATACACTACGTCCACTGGTTCCCCTTTATCCACCCTGTACGTTATGTCAGGTTTAAGGGTATGGTAGCATAGCGGTTATGTTACTGGACTAGTAATCTGGAGACATGAGTTCAAATCCTGCCACGGCAGCTAGGGAATTTAAATCTGGATTTTAAAAAAAAGCTAGTATTAGTAATGGTGACCATGAAACTACTGGATTGTCGTAAAAACCCATCTGGTTCACTAACGTTCTTTAGGGAAGGAAAACGTGCTTACGAGGTTTGGCCTATCTATGACTCCAGACCCACAGCAATGTGGTTGATTCTTAGCTGCCCTCTGAAATGGCCTAGCAAGCCACTCAGTTCAAAAAGGCAGCTCACCACCACCTTCTCAAGGGCAATTAGGGATGGGCAATAAATGCTGGCCTTGCTAGTGATGCCCACATCCCATCAATGAATAAACAAAAAGTCAGGTGCAACTCTACTGGGAATGTTCTCTGGTTTAATTTCTGGAATGGTGCAGTGCATTATCCTTACATCACAGTTGCTGCTGTCTCAATCTGTTCTTATTACAAATACAAACAAAAAGGCTGGAGAAATTACTATTTTTGTTGTCTACCACTTTCTTCCTATAAATTTCTTCTGGTTTTTGAATATTGCAAATAAATTAAAATCAACACAATTTGCTTTTTGAATTATCAGCTTTTTGGGGCTGTGTTGGCTTTTTTGTAACAGTTAGTCAACTTTTCTGAGCTTTGTAGGTTGGTATATATGGAGATCTAATACTTTTGATGTGTTTTAAATGAAAGTTATATGCAAGACCACTGTAGAAGTATTCAATTAATGTAAATAAAATGAAATTGCCATTCGTAGATAACCTGCGTCACTACTTACACGGCAGTATATTTTTATATCGGTTCTTCTTCCGGTTGTCTTTTGCTTGTCCAATCAAACATTCATCCAAAGGTTTCACATCTTGCAGATGCTATTAAAACATATACATTATAAACCTAGAAGAATGTGGCTCTTGTACATAACATTGCATAATACCTTGAGTTACAAATGATGAAAAAAAAACATCTTGAAAAAGCAACACTTTCATTTAAGTGGGTACTGTGGTGTAATGGTTGTTACTGGATTAGTAATCCAGGGGCCAGGACTAATAATCCAGAGGACACAAGTTCAAAACTCACCATGGTAGTTTGAGAATTTTAATTCAGTTTAAAACAAATTTGGAAGAAAAAAAAGCTGGCACCAGTAAAAGTAACCATAATGTTCAATAGGGAAGGAAACCTGCTGTCCTAATCCGTCTGGCCCACCTGTGACTTCAGGCCCACATCAAAGTGGTTGAGTCTTGACTGCTCTCTGAAGTGGCCTAGCAAGGCAGTCAGTTGTATCAAAAACTGCTCAAGGCCCACCACCGCCTTCTCAAAGGCAATTAGGGATGGGCGATAAATGCCGGCCTTGCCAGTGACGCCCACATCCTGAGATTGATTTTAAAAAAAAATTATGCTGTTCTCTTAAGGAGATGGACAACTACAACAAAGGAGATTATTTTGTGGTGTAGCTGAAAAATTAATATGGGAATACTTTTATGATCATATTTTAACTGAATTACTCTGAAATCAAACACAAATGCATAGTCTACAAAGGAAAACATTTCCATCACAAACCTGCACTAAAGGAAAAAAGTAAACAATACTTACCATTATATTCCCCCGACTACCAAAAGAAGTGGCTAAGACGGCCCCTTCCCCCCCCTCCCCAAGGCTGATACTGGTTAGCAAATACAGTGTGCATTTGGTAGGCTGCATGTATTTGGTGCTACAGTTTCCTTCAAAACGGAGTGCCACTCCAGGTGCACAAGCACATACTGACACATGACCAGCACAGACACAAACACAATGGGCCGAATGGCCTCCTTCTGTGCCATGAAGTTCTATGATTCTAGGTGCAAATTCAAGAGGGGCTATCCAGTCAGTATGGATTCCCTCTCCTCTGAGAATGACTGGTTGCTCTCTAGGTGATACTAAAGAAATATAGACAACTAAGCCAAGTTGGTTAAAGTGACAGGCAGCCCGAGAGGTCTCCTTTCATTACGAGAACACAATTTAATACACAAGTGTACTGAACACTGATTCGTACGAACAAGGTTATACTATCAAGTTAATGATGCTCCTGTTTTCTCTGAAGTGGACTACTACTATTACATGTCTGGCCATGTGTCAGTATGTGCTTGTGCACCTGGATTTCACTCCATGTTTTGCAGGAAACTGCAGTACCAAATACATGCAACCTACCAAATGCACACTGTACTTGCTTACCAGTATCAGCCTTGGGGGGAGGGGGGGTGGAGAGAAGGGGCTGTCTTGGACTCAGCCAAGTATATGAAGCAGTTTCAATGTATCTTTCAGCATCATGATTCTTATACAATGCTACGGAAAACTAAGTTTTCTGCATTTAGTAATAACTGAACATGCAGCACACTTTTAATTTCAGCATGTACCTCAAACTCCTGCAATGGAATATGTTGTTCTAGTAGTCCACACAATGTTTTAATGATTGCCTCCAGTTTGGAACCTGTGTACTGGCTTGCAGACGGCACCCTTACAGTAGAAAGTGTGGCAAGTTTCTCTTTAGTTATTGGCCATTCATCTACAATATTAGTTTTAAAAAAAGCTGTGATCAACTCAAAATAATCCAACAACAGTGAATAAAATAAAATATAGCATTATTAATTCATAATCCAGATATGCAGTGATTATTGTTAAAATGGAGAACAGATCAAAATTATATTCTCACAGTTTTTCGTGTAGTTCTTAAGTACTTGGCAAAATCATTTGAGTTATTACAATTTAAAGTTTGTTCTATTTAATCAAATGCAATTACACACACAGACATACACTATATTACATGCTTATTTTGCCAGCTGTGCAAATACTGCCCCAAAGTTGGAAATCCTCCCCAGCCTCTTTTATGCTGCCTGCCTTATTTGGGGCAGGTAGAGACTCTGCTCTCACAGGGCCCTGTGGAATCCCCGCCGTGAGGCCCGACGGGGCAAATCCCATGTTCTTGGCCTAATTTGCAGCGCAATCCCGCCAGAGTAATACAGGAGTGCGCTGCCAGGGCAGCAGATTTTCGACCCCTTACAGTCTATCCTGAGCCATTATTGTAATAATATTTTGTAGAATGAGTGGATGACACTCAGACTGCACAACAAAAAATGGTAGCAAAATAGGAGTCTGACTTGCTCTTAGAAAAAACTTTTTTTTTACGCTGTTTAATAGAATATTTATCTTCAGCTTTCACGTGAAGCTTTCGTTAAAAGTCCTACAATTGTCACTGCTAATAAACATACTGGTCTCTTGTTACACTGCCATCTTTGATAGTACCTACATGGATGCTAGCAGAGCAGAAATTAACCTCACTAACATAACGATATAACTACTAACAACACAACATCTCAATACCAGTAAATAGAAGCTTCCAGATTGATTATGGCTCAGAGCCTCTTAGGGAAGTTGATGATAAAAAAAAATGGCTTTAGGGATCTGGAGTGGAAAGAGTTCACTCCCAACCTCACCCCTTTGAAAATGGTACCATGAGGATTTATCAAATTTTTATAACTTATTTTAAATCTTGCATTCCAAATATCTGTCGTGAATATTTAAGGTGAAAAAAAACTTTGAATGAAAACTGGTATTATCTCTTGATGGCTTCAATTTATAATCCAATCCAATTGCTGATAATTTGATAAATATACAATAATGGCCACAACTTAAGTTTATTGAAATGTAGTTAGCAAAAGGAATAATTCTATTTTACCGATGGGTGATTGGTCCTGCTGCAGAGTATCAATTGGAAGGTCATCACTCCCCCAAGTAATCTCGTCGTCCTCTGGGTTCTCCATGTGTGACAGTGTGGGTACCCTATTGGAACTGAACAATAATACTGCAGACATTTAACATGGTATTGTCAGTACAAATCTGTATTTAGCACATAATAAGATAATCAGATAATCACAATATAGGATTAGGGGTTGATGTAAAATTGCTGATACAAATTTGTGGTTTTGAGCCATTCTATGAAGCACCAATGACCAACCACAGTGGGATCAGAATTCACTGACTATATACAGGTCTGGTATTTTTCAGGCAAATAATAATTTAAGTTTTCATAACCCATCATTGCTCCAGTAAAATTGGCATACAATGATTACAATTGACATGGACTTCAAGTATTCTTTCCAATATAGATTCAAATCTGAATCACTTATAATATTTAGACTGAGGTTGTTAGGCTAACACTCAGACAAAAGCTCTGTTTAAAATTAAAAACTATATATATTTTTATTTTTTGGTGGAATGAGGTCAGTACACAGTATTTATAAAAGTTTTTGATACAACACTAAAACTTTCCTTGAGTTTTTGAGATAGTTCTTGAAATGTTATTGCAACAATATCTGGGTCTTCATTTCACTAATATGTAGGCCTAGATTTTGCTGGAGTAGGGCATCTCACGGTGAGTGCTGCGAGTTGGATTGTTTTCCTCACCCTTCATGGCCAATTAATTTTGCAAATTGTTGGAAGTGCAAATTGATAATGGGGCATCTGGGACCTTGGTGAACGACGGGACCAACAGTCTATTTCCTTAATTAATGAAATGTAAGGATTTGAACGGTTAGCAAAACTCTGAAGTGACAGTTTGGACATCTGATTATTTGAACAAAGTTTATCACCGAATTACACGCAGGAAATATGTAGTTCTATTTTTTTTTGCCTATGGAACATGGCACAAACATACAAGTAAGACAGCCTCCTGCACAGAGTTCAGATTGTATTTTAATTCATGAAATTCAAAGGCAGCTGCTACTTAGATGCGAAAGCTATATATTTTCTAGCAATTCAGAACAAATCAAATTTGATGATCTTCCTCTCTGCTGGTCAGAAACATTTGTTAGCAGCTCACATATTCTCAATCAGCAACATTCGTGTCCAGTAAAGCACTTTCCAATCGGTGGTCTCTTCGTTTCCTTTCAGTTCTATCATTTAGTTGTATTTCCCAAAGCATTTTTGTTTCTTTGTGAAGGATTTACTTCCTTTTATTATTTCCCCAGTTTAACTTGAGTCCTGGTTGTGTGCTTTAGTTGGCATGTGCAGAATAATCATTAATTGCTAGCTGATTTCAAAATAACAGGGTCCTTACGCTGTGAAATAGCAGCCCTTATTTTCTGCTATGAGTTTAATTTGTTTCTACAGTGTAAATACAGCAATTTCTTGATGTTCATGGGGAGGTTGACAATGAGGCTAACGGCGCAAATCGTCCAGCAATTTGTGGCGATTTGCTACTCACGCGTATCTCTTCCTTACCACAAATTGTTGTTTTATTTATGCATTAATAACGGTGAGCGCCGTGAACTCACCATTATTTTTGCAGCAAAATCTGGGCCGTAATTGCATTTTAAAAAAAGTTACTGGACCTCAAACATGAATACTGGTCACAAGTTCAGAAATTCATTTGAAAAACAGGTTTGCTTTTAAGTAAAAAACTGCAAGTACTTGCACTGAATTTACAGGTAACCTTTAACCACACCTCAAATAACAACTTTTCACCATTATTTTCCTTGGTTGCCATGAAATGTAGCAATCATAATGTAGTCTTACTGTGAAGTTATATTTTACAATAATGGCAAGTTAAAATATCTGAACAGACTTTTTGGAGTATTGTATTTTGAGTATTTTGAGCAGGTGGATATGGTGCAAGATCTTGGTTATCTAGCAGCCTAGCACTTTTATTCTTTGAACCTGTTGGGATATATTACCTTTCTGATGCCGCATCTTCAACAGAGCACTCTTGAATTGCTTTTTCTATGATAGTTGAGGAATGAAAGCCATTCTTTCTGGATGGCTGTATAATTTTAACAAAAGTTTATATTGTTAACCAGTAATAACGAATGGTAAAAAACACTAACAAAAGGCAGTAATTCTATAAAGATGCATTGCATTTTCAATACCAAGTAAAGGTTCCGACAACAAATTGACAAATTCATCTTTGCAAGCTCAGCTGGCTTAATGAGCTGACTTGTGTGGATGAAGTTGAACTATTGGCCCCGATTTTAAAGTGGGGATGGGAATGGAGTGTGTGATCCCCAAAGCGGACGGGGAACCCAGGGACTCCAGGGACATGGAGGCCCAGCCGATCTTAATGGCCTAATTTACATAAATTCTCCTGGAAGCCTGAACCCGGCCTGATCCGATACCTGGCCAGCGGGCAAGAGCGGGAGATCAGCGGCAGATGGGCGCAGCCGGAGACCCATGGGAGCAGTACCTCAGTTGAGGTGGAGAGGGGGCTCTGGAGGTGATGGGGGGGAGGAGGTTTGTAGCCACAAGCAGGGGGTGGGGGGGAGGGGGCCACGTAGCTGTGATCGGGGGATGGGAGGGAGGGAGGGGGTGGGTGGGGAGCTTGTGCCAGTAGCCGCAATCAGGGACTGGGTGCCCGGTGCAAGGGAGGCCCAAGGCTTCCTTGTGACGCTCGGAGGAGCACTCCTGCCCCACAAAGAGGCTTACAATTAAATGTTTCAGACTTACCTGCGGAGCCTCTTCTGGCCCATGATTTCCCTCACTGCCACTGCTCCCCCGCTCAGACCACCAACTAAATTTACAGATCGGGTCCTGATGACATCTTCGGGCACGATCTGCATATTTAAAGAAGGACTCTGCTTCCTACCTGCGAGTGTCCTGCTCACCTGCTCAAAAGAGCAGGTTAAGATTGGGACATGGCAGGAAAGCAACAGGATCAGAGGGAGTAAGTGACTGGCCTCACCTTAACTGTCCCCTGCCCAGTTTCTGCCAGAGAGGGGGAGTTAAAATTGGGGCCATTGTTTTAATGAAATTTCAATTAATATATAGTGGATTTATTTATCCAGTAAATTTAACTAAGACAAATCTTACAAATTATAACCAATTTATTTGCATTAACTGCAATAATTATCTGAATGAATTTGGCCCACACAAGATTGCATCATTGCAATGTGACCACACAGCTCTAAGAGTAGAACATTATGGACCTCATAAAGCCTGTAGCCAAAGAGAAAACAAAGGAAGCAGGAAGATTTCTCCAATCTAAGTTGCATTAATTTGCTGGCATGGTAAAGGGCGAGAATAAACAAGATTTTATTAAAATTCGATTGAGCTCATTCTATTGAGGAGACCAGGAGTTGGAAATCGGACCTCACTGCGCCCGTTTTACAACAATCAGTGCCAGGGATATAGGCGCTGCTATATTGGCATAGGCAGCTGCCCAAGCACTCATGGTGTCCACCTGAAACAGGTGTTACGCCCCTCACACATGTAAATGAGGAGCCTAACAAGTGTTTCAGGAACCCTGCACTAAATAGGCTTCGGGCCTTATCTACTCAGGATCCTTCAGCAGTCGCTGCAGCCTAAGCAGCAACCGCCACCATAAGATAGGTTTAAAAAAAAGAGAACCACGTCAAGAGCCAGGGCACTCCAGAAGCAGGAGTGTCAACCTTGCCTTCAAGATATCCCAAAGCACTTCACAGCCAATTAATTACTTTTGAAGTGTAGTCACTGTTGTTATGTAGGCAAATACAGCAGCTAATTAGCACACAGGAGGGTCTCGCAAACCATGAGATAAATAACCAGATAATCTAGAACATAATAAATAGGAACAGGAGTAGGCCATATGATCTTGAGATTGCTCTGCTTTTCAATAAAATCATGGCTGATCTTCTATCTCAACTCCACTCACTCGCTCTATCACAATATCCCATGATTCTCTTAATGTTCAAAAATCTATCGATCTCAGTCTTGAATATACTCAACAATTGAGCATCCAAAGCCCTCTGGGGAAGTGAATTCCAAAGATTCACAACCTGCTGAGTGAAGAAATATTTCCTCATGTCGGTCCTAAATCGCTGACCCCTTATCTTGGGACTATGCCCCCTAATTCTAGACTCTCCAGCCAGGGGAAACATCCTCTTAGCATCTACCCTGTCAAGCCTTCCAAGAATTTTATACGTTTCAATGAGATCACCTCTCATTCTTCTAAACTCCAGAGAATATAGGCCCATTCTACTCAATCTCTCCTCATAGGACAACTCTCTCATCCCAGGAATCAATCTGATGAACCTACGTTGCACCACATCTAAGGCAAGTATATTCTTCCTTAGGTAAGGAGACCAAAACTGTACACAGTATTCCAGGTGTGGTCTCGCCAGAGCCCTATATCATTGCAAGACCTCTTTCCTCTTGTACTCCAACCCCTTGCAATAAAGGCTAACATGCCATTTGTTTTCCTAATTGCTTGCCGTCCCTGCATGTTAATTATCTGTGATTTGTGTACAAGGACACCCAAATCCCTCTGACTACCAACATTTCTTAGTCTCTCACCTTTTATAAAAATTCTGTTTTTCTATTCTTCCTACCAAAGTGGATAGTTTCATATTTCCCCACATTATACTCCATCTGCCACCTTCTCGCCCACTCACTTAACCTGTCTATATCCCTTTGCAGCCTCTTTGCGTCTTCCTCACAGCTTACTTTCTCACCTAGCTTTGTATCATCAGCAAACTTGGATACATTACACTCGGTTCCCTCATTTAAGTCATTGATATATATTGTAAACAGCTGAGGTCCAAGCACTGATCCTTGTGGCACCCCACTAGTTACAATCTGCAAATCCGAAAATGACCCGTTTATGCCTACTGTTTCTTTACTAATCTTAATTACTTTAAGTTCCTCACTCTCATTAGACCCTTGGTTCCCCACTATTTCCGGTATGATTTTTGTGTCTTCTACTGTGAAGACAGATGCAAAATATTTGTTTAATTTTGCTGCAATTTCCTTATTCCCCATTATAATTTCTCCTGTCTCAGTCTCTAAGGGACCCATGTTTATTTTCGCTAATCTCTTCCTTTTTACGTACTTGTAGAAGCTCTTACAATCTGTTTTTATATTTCTTGCTAGTTTACTCTTGGATTCAATTTTCTCCCTCTTTATCAATTTCTTGGTCATCCTTTGCTGATTTCTAAAACCCTCCCAATCCTCAGGCTTACTACAATTTTTGGCAACATTGTAAGCTTTCTTCTTTTAATCTAATATTATCCTTAACTTCTCTAGTTAGCCATAGTTGGATCACTTTTCCCATGGAATTTTTATTCCTCAAGGGAATGCATATTCATTGAGAATTATAAATTATTTCTTTAAATGTTCGCCATTGCTTATCTACCATCACATCTTTTAATCTAATTTCCCAATATACCTTAGTTAACTCGCCCCTCATACCTACCCTCATCTGTTTTGGTGGTGTTGGTTGAAGGGATAAATATTGGTCAGGACACCAGGAGAATTCCGTGCTCGTCTTTGAATAGTGCCATGGAATATTTTATGTCCACCAGAAAACACAGATCTGGCCTCAGTTTAATGTCCCACCCAAAAACAGCACCTCTGACAATGTTGCACTCCCTCAGCATTGCAATGAAGTGTCTGACTAGATTATGTGCTGTAGTCCTACATTAGGGCTTGAAGCTACAACTGTATAACTCAGGGACAAGAGTGTTACCACTAAGCCAAGGTGATACAGCAAATATAAACAGCTGTCATAGCCATGATTTCTGGCCATATGCAGATTGAGCTCTTATCATGCTGTTTCCCACATGCTGGTCTGTATGAAATATAGGAAAGGTCAGTAATGAAGTCACAAATTATGACTTTCAAAATGACTCGATTAGCCCCCTCCATATAAAAAACCACTGACGACCCCATTCCATCTACTGTCCCATATTTAACCTCCCTTTCATCTCCAAGTCCCTGAATATGATGTTGCCACCCAATTCCTTGTTCACTTCTCCAATATTTCCCCGTTAAATCCCCAGAACCTAGTTCCTACCATATCCAAAGCACTGACACCGCTTTAGTCAGTCACTAACATTCCCGATGATTGTGACCATGGTGTGTGATATGTTCTTTGTCTCCTTGATCTCTCATAGGCATTGACCCTATTGACCATTCCATCTTCCTCTACTGTGAAGCTCCTCCTGGTTGGTGCCAGCACATCTCCAGCAGTGTTTTTTCCCCCAGCACCATAAACAGCAATCTGCAGAGTATTCACATTTACCTGCCTCTTGGAACCCAGCCTGCCCATATCTGTAGATGTTATCCCTGTCCTAAACTGCAGGGACAGGATCATGTGAATGTCTAGGGCTGGCATATTGCACCTTCAAGGATGTTTCAGCAGTTCCCACCTTGAACCACCAGTGTCAAAACAGCACCATGGCACTCTAATAGCAGAAAGGAGGCCCAAGAAGGGCCCTGATGAAACTTTTCTTTTTCCAGTGGTGCAAACTAGTCACTTGAGGAAGGTAATCAATCCCCTCTGGGACTAACTACTTTTCTCTAGTAAAAATTTGGGGTCACTTTAAGTTTCTCAGCGGGATTAATGCCAGCTCTCAGCTAATGGTGCTTTTGGGCTTTATCGGGGCAAAATTTCCCAGGGGAGCCCAAGAACTCCCCAGATATGTCCCCTTGATGTGGGGAGGGCACAAGGAGGTGGGCAGAAGATACACTCACAATCTCTAACCAGAATTTGAAGGGCCACTGTAAACAGAGCAGAATTAGATTATGCCCCAAACTCCTGTCAATCCCATTTCCCCACAGGTAGAATCTTCCATTCTACTCTTCTGGATTGCAGGAATTTCAGGGCCATTATCTGCAGACAGAAGGGACAGTTTTCATATGTATGTGGACGATATCCAGCTCTACCATGACTCTCAATAGCAGAACCACCTTCACGTTGTCAGACTGTCTATCTGACAGCAAGTTGGGGATGAACTAGAACTTTCGGTTAAACATCGGGAAAACTGAAACCACCTTATTCAGCTCCCACCAAAAACGCAAGTATGCTTGCACCCAAACTCCTATCTCCTTCAAGGGTGCTCACTCAGGTTAAACTACATGTGCAGAACCTTGGAACTGCACTTTAAACCCCACACCCTATCCATCATTAAGACAGCATATTCCAGCTCTGCAACATTACCTGCTTTCAGCCCTACCTCACTCCAAAGTCACGAAATCCCTTATCCACATATTCATAACCTCAACCGACTCCTAACACAAACTCCAACTTGTCTAAAACTCTGCCACCCACATCTGGTTTCACACATCCATAAGCTCTGCCTACATGAACCTCTGCTGGCTTCCCACTCCCAGTAAAAAAAAATTAAATCCTTCTCCTTATTCACAAATCTCTTCATGGCCTCAACCCACTCTCCTTGAGCTGCAGCCTGCAAAGCACTATCTTCCAACTCTGTAACCCATCCCAAACCCGCACCCCCATGTTCCTTACTTGGGCAGTGCGTCTCAGTCCTACCCTTGAACTTCCTTTCTAAACCTCTTTTCCTTGCTATTTACTATACCACTTTTAAAACCCTCCTCAAAATCTATCTTTCTGACTATGTATTTGGTCACTTCTGCTAAATCTTCTACTGCCATTCACTTAATAAAATCATTTATATGTAAATGAGAATTATGTTAAAGGTGCTGTACAAGTGTAAGCAGTAGTATTGTTGACTGTGTTTTGCTACAACCAATGCTTTAGAATCTGCCCCACACTATAAATGACTGGAAATCAAAGGGTCATTGACTTGAAACGTTAACTCTGTTTCTTTCTTCACAGATGCTGACTTGCTGAGTATTTCCAGTATTTTCTGTTTTCATTTCATATAAATGACTGGATTCCACAGCTCAGCATATTAAAGAATCACTTCTACTATAATTAAAGGGATACAAGAGTACTTAATCAGAAACTAGGCTATAACAAAGAAAGAAGAAGAAATTTGCATTTATAATATAACCATTCATAACCTCAGGATGTCCCAAAGCAGTTCATACAAAGTATTTTTGAAATGTAGTCCCTGTTGTAATGTAGGGAAATGTATCAGCCAATTTGCACATAGCAAAGTTCTACAAACAGCAATAAGATAAATGACCAGATAATCTGGTTATGTTGGTGTTTATTGCGGGATAAATATTAACCAGGACATCGGGAGAAATGCCCAGCTCTTCTTCAAAAAGCACCATGGGGTCTTTTATGTTCACCTGAGAGGGCAGACGGGCTTTCGTTTAAAGTATCATCTGAAAGGCGGCACCTCTGACAGTGCAGCACTGTCAGTACTGCAATGAAGTGCCAACCTAGATTGTGTGTTCAAGTCCTGGAGTGGGGCTTGATTTTCTGATTCAAGAAGTGAGAGTGTTACCACTAAGGCAGTCTGACATCAATCAGTCCTGGGGTTAAATGCTAAAGGACATCTTTCTTACCTAGGTAAAACGTGCTAGGTGCAGTCTGTGCATCATGCTAACATTGTCGGCAGTCTCATTTGTATAAAATGGGTTACAAACTAGAACTGTTAATTACCTCAGGAGAGTCTTCAGGCAGTGAAAAACCTTCACAATCCGTATCCTCAGATTTAACAGACTTTTCCTCTTCCATCAGTTCACCTATGTATTTAGCAGTATCAGGTCCCTTCACATGATGGACATCTTTCTCTGTCCAAGAAATAAAACCACACCGTTACCAGCTTTTCCTTTAAAACATCAATATTTGGTACAATGAGGCTTTAGATATAGATTTATTGGATATTTATTGGAGATAGAGGATCAGCCATGATCATACTGAATGGCAGAGCAGGCTCGAAGGGCTGAGTGACCTACTCCTGCTCCTATTTTCTAAGAATATTTGATTGCAAGCCCACAGCACCACTCAGTCGCCCTAACTGCCCTTTCACCTCTGGGACCTATCCAGAAGTCATCCTTCTCTGTTAGCTGCAGTCCTACGGTTAGGCTTTTGAGCGGCATGCACCTATTTATCAAAATGGCTATTTCACATTTCTTTAGGTATGAGGGAAAGGCTATTTGTTCCACTAAACTTTCTTCTTTTAATTTCTCTGATAGCGCTCATTTCTTGAAATGGCTGATGAGGCTATCTTGAATATCTTTAAAAGAACAATTTTTCTTCTCTGTCCTAAAGCTTCTTGAAGACATTTTTTAACACTCTGCAGCTAAAATCTTTTCACAACATGCTTTACCTTAAATATTGTCTATTTGAAACCACTTTACACAACTTTTCATCCACTAATTGTGGATCTCCTTTTACTTGTTCTCCCACGACCCATTGCTTGTTTTTCCAACAAATGTCCATTCAAAAAAAAATGTTATTACATAAATGGTATTCTGGTAAAGAATTATAAATCAGTTATGACACAACAAGACTTTAGAGTGTAGAATGACCTTAAAATTTTTTATGGAAATTGATTGTTATGGTTTCAAATATTTTGGTGAATTTATTGTGCCTTATCACGGTAAGAGATTTCAGAGGGGAACTGAACAATTTTCCAGTTTTTGTATCCATTCGCACCAATTGAGCAGTCCTTGGTTAAATATAGGATAAGCCAAGTTCAGAGTGAAGCTCCTCCCTTTTCTCTCCCCACAAATGTGCCTTAACCACAATCTGGCAAGAGCTTCTTGTAATGCATCAGTGCAAATTTTCCATTTCCCATAACAGCCGATTTACGCTCTGGACCCTCATCTAGTAGGTATAGATATAATCCACAGCACAGAAACAGGCTATTTGGCTCAAATGGTCTATGCCGATGTTTATACTCCATGTGAGCCTTCCAGTCTAATTACCTCTTCCCACCCTGACCCCACATTTTTTTATTCCCTTCTCCTTCATGCACGCATCAAGCCTCCACTTACCAGCATCCTCCAAAAGAAGAAAACCCCACTGTACTTATATCTGAATGCTTAAGAATACAATATTGAATCAACAAGGTCTCTTCTCTCTATCCTTCAATTCTGTTCCTCTGCAGCCTGCTTAAATATATTCTGAGGATTTTGCCCTGCCATATAAAATGCAGGAACATGAATTTAAGTTTCCTGAATCAGTAGATTTGCAGTATCATGGGAATCACACTTAAAGGTATAATTCAGCCTACGCATTATGTTCATCTTAATACCTCACCTAATAATGAAGCAGAAAGAACTTTCCATCTCCCAAGGTCCTTCCTAAGGTTCACCGTTAGTTTGGTTATGTCACTGCCCAGGCTCGGGATAATGGTTATTGTGATTTCCTTCTATCTCAGCAGTTCTTAGTACTGTTTTTTAACTCTACTTTATTTAATCTTGTTACTTTTCTACTTGCTGTGTATTTTCTACCTTTTTTTTTACTAAATATTTTCTTCTCTTTCAGTTTTATGTCTCAGCTGTTTTGCTAGTTTCGATAAGTTGCCTTCACAAAGTACAAAGTCTGTGTGACCTCCCAATCTATCAAAATTTGCAAAAGAAGACTGATGTACAAGGGAACTTGGACTTTGTGATATACTAACCAATGATTGAGACTGCTGCTAACAAGAGAAATGAACTGAGGATATGACCAGAGTAAGGCTATATATATACACGCACAACTCAGGGTGGATGAATCATCAGGTTAAAATAATGCAAAATTCTTCAAATCGACAGTGTCTCGAGGTGACTTTCTCCATGAAGGTGGCAAAATGTTTTGGCTGTACAGGTAGACTGGAAAATGAAAGAGAATGATACCTGGGTAATGATCCCTCTACTCTGAGGGCTCTGAAACGGCGAGATACATTTGCCTGATGAGGCGCAGGCACGCAATTTAATCTTATGTAATCAGCTTCTCTTTGTTTCATTACAGGTTTTCCATCAGAAGAGCAGCTAGGTGAGATTCTGACAGAATCAGTGATGGTGATTAGTTATACGAGACTATCCATGCACCAATAAGGAGGCTCAAGGCCAATCCATCAGCATACAGATCAGTGGTGATGTTGGCTAGCCTGCTCCAGATCTCAGCCGTCAACTACTCTTAATTTGTCCCATCAGCCACCGGCTCCACTGCTGATTTCTACGCCTTCTGACAGCTAACACAGTGGTTTCTTTGTTGGGCTTCTCCCTCCCACACCCAGTGCCTCTCATGATAGTACAAATACTGGAGTGAGCCTGCAGCAAGTCATGTTTTTTGGGAAAAATCATGCAAGGAGGCACCTCCCTTTGAGACATTTTGGGACATCACAGTGTTGGAAGTGACTCTTTACACTCTTGCAGAGTTTAAAAGGTCCAACTGCACCATCTACTCTCCTAGTTTATTTTTGTCTCCAAATATCTGAAAAGGAACAATATGGTCTGTGGGGTTAGCTGGGTCGGAGCATGGTGTGTAGAGAAAACCCTAAGGTAGTTAATTTCTCTTTTCTTTTCTGATCACATCCTATACATCAGTAGAAACAGACAACCTAGTGCCAGATTAGCATGAGAGAGGACTTTGCAAGGAAATAGATGTCTATCGCCAAGACAGATCACCCAAAGGTACAGGCATCCCTGGGTAAATCCAGACAATAATGGTGTGCAGATTATTTCAGATAGCGACACAACAGGACACAAATGGGAATCTGTCTGAAAAACCTCCAAGCTGTAGCCATGTAGCTAGTGAAATTTACCTTCACTGATCTTGAAGGTCTCTTGGCCACAAAGTAGTAGTACAGAATTCATTTCATAAACTATCAGATAAGCCATAACTTACTGACTTGTCCAGGGTCTAGGGGTCGCTGGAGTCATGAGGACGATTGGATCGCCTAAAGAATTCAGCATACCCTGGCAAAGCACGAGCGCCGATGCAATGAAAAAGTATTTCCGGCTTAAAACTACAGTGAGGGTTAAAATCAGAATAAAATCCTAAATTAAGTGAATGTGGGAAATCATTTTGGGTCAGAATCTTCAATGGGCTCGATTTTAGGGTCGGGTTACCTGCGGGTTTCCAGCGGGGGGGCCCCGAAAATCCCGATCTCCGATCACGTGACCGGATTCAGACGAAATCCCGGCCACTTCCGGGTACCGCGCTGATGTGCGGGGCTGCGCGCGCAAGCCCCGCTGGTGGGAATCCCGCAGGCAATTAAAGCCAGCGGGGTTCCACTTGAGAGCACTTAACTTGCTCGTTGTGGTCAGTTAATGAGCTGAAGCAGCTGTCAAAAGAGGAAGTGTGGGATTTTACGTTCAAAGCAGTCAGTTTCCCACACTGGGGGAAACAGGACCCTTCAAACCAGGCGTGTTGCAGCCAGCAGCCTGTGGCAGGTGCCAAGGTGCGCTCCACGGGGGAGCGCCCTCACCCACGCAGGAGGCCACCGCGTCACATAGGGCAACCCCTGCCCCCCACCACCCCCCGGCCAAGCCAGAGGACAGACCGACACGAAACCGCAGCCCCAGTCCGAGGACCCACACACCTATCCTGCACAACCCCTCAGATCAACACCTGCCAGTTGGGTGGTGTGTGGACACCCTTGGAGGACGAAGAGCATGACCACCACCAGCAGCCTCGCAGTCCACGCCGTCCGCCGCAGAGACGTGGATCCCCCCAACACGGTGTGGTTGCACGCCCACCTGCACAGCAGGAGGGAGGGCTACCGCAGAGAGAGACGCGTCGCAGAGGGCACTACCCTCGCCACAGGGTCCACAGACCGAGGCGCAGCTCCCCGGAGCTCTCCGAGCAGCAGTGCACAGGGAGGCGCAGATTCGCTCGACATGTAGTCGTGGAGATCTGCAGCCTCTTTCATGCCGAGCTGCTCCTGGCTGGCCCCAGCACCAACTGCTTACCTGTCGCTGGCAAAGTCACCACTGCCCTCCACAACTTCTCCTCCGCATCCTTCCAGGGTGCAGCCGGCAACACCGCCGATGTCTCTCAGTTGTCTGCGCGGACGAGCCCTGCAAATACACCTGCACCTACTCTGCAGTAACACGATGGGTGGCATCAGTGGTGGATCCTCATAGTGATACCCAGGAGCGGGCATTATTGGACACAATGGACAGGATTCGCGGAGACATGGCAGTGGTGGTGTCAATATAATGTGTGCTGTTTGTGGCTCTGAAATTCAATATGGGTAACACCCATGACAAACCCTCAGACACCCTTGTGCACCCCCTTCATGCTGACGAGACGTTTGCCTTACCCTGCCTACTGCACATATGTGATGCATGCCCTGTGGCTGCAGCACAGGTGGTGGCAGGTTGAGTGAGGCTGGCCGTGAGGGAGATGCACGAGAGGGTGAGTATGGGATGGAGCCATGAGATTGTATGAGGATTGGGTCGCGTGTTAGTGGCAGGATGAGTACTGGCGAGGTGAGTAGGTGGAGGTAAGATGAGGATGGGGTGTGAGTGGGCATGAAGGGTGATGTGACAGAATAGTGTTGGCGGTGCCGAAGGAGATTTGGGGTGGGGGCAGTGTTGTGGCAGACGGAGTGTAGGGGAAAGACTTCGTGTTCTCACTGTGGCTGACCTACTGCGGTCATTGCAGCGCCTCCTGCACTGTATGCAGGTGGGCGATATGTTGGTGGCGCAGGTAACCCCCTCTGCCACCTCGAGCCAGGCCTTCTTGGTGGCAGAGGCAGGCCGCTTCCTCCCGCCCGCCGGGGGGAAGATCTGTGTCCTCCCCCTCCTCCTCACCCCATCTGATGATACCTGGGGTGAGGCATCATTAAACTGGGAGCAGCCTTCCCCCTGGGCTGCTCCATGCTGCAATTTGTCCCATTGGTTGCAGCATCTGTCAGTGGAGGACTGCCCCTTTAACTAGAGAGCCTCCAGCTGACAGATCGTACTGCGCATGCGCAGCCCGCCCGACGCGCAGGCCAGCGCCGTGGACCCCGGAGGAGCAGGTAATTGGATCCTATTAGTGGATTGCCTGCTACGATCGCGTGGGCAACCCACTAATTTCGCCGTTCGCGTTTTCGACGCTCCCGGAGGACCACCCGCTGGGAACCCGCAGGCCTGCTAAATTCGAGCCCAATGTGTCCATAGTACCGTACGATCAGAATGTCAGACCATTTGCAGATCGGTTGATAACTGAAAAACTGGTTGTGACGTTACTTTGGTTAGCCACGGAAACAATTATATGGCACAATTCTATGTCACAAATTCTAAAACATCAACCAATGGTAATTTTAATTAAAAGGAAACAGACTAAAATTGAAAAAAAAGGTAAATTTATGTCCCTCAACCCTGAGAAGTTACCTGTTGGAGTTTCTATTGGTGTAGAGGTCATTGGATTCAAAGAAAAATATTTATTGACTTCCTGCTGAACAATATCACTCAGAGACTGCAGAACTTCAGCTTCTTGGTCACTGATATCTACATTAAACACAAAGGGAAGAAAAAGACAGATTTAGTAGAGATAGGGCCGGAATAATGCTGGGATATGTAGTGCCTTAATTTTATGGCTACCTCTCAGTCCTGCTGCTATTAAACAATGCTGTTTATATTAGTTAAAACAGCTGCACATACAGTCTACAACTATCTCGTTCAGTGCTGCTACCTTCTCCAATGGGTCCAAATGGTACAAACAGGGTAGGTGTAGTGAAACCTTGTTCTTGACCATATGGTTTTGGCCATTCAACTTGCCAATGGTCATGTTTTTCAGCTGCCAGTCTCCAGGTACATTTATTTTATGAAGTGCAGTTGAGCAGTTCTGAATTCAAGAGAGACTGAAGAGATGGCACAGCACATTGATAAATTCAGAAGCATAGATTTTAAGGATGATGGAAGGGATATTTTCAGAATGAGAATGTTGAAGATCTGACAGACCTGACAGGGATAAAATTTGATGTCATAATGGTAGAACAGAATGAGCAATAAAGATTCTTTACCAGAATCATTGAGATTAGAACTGGAAGATTAAAGTGAACCAAAAATATTACCTCTTTAGGACAGCTAGTAACTATACCATCAGGATATAAGGGGGGAGGGAAGGGGAGGAGAGGTTGGAAAGGAGGAGTCTCAGAAGTTACAACACATTGCTTTAGCAAGAGACATGAAGGAATGACTACTGCAGGTGCAGGAAAACAGCAGTTGACGCTTTTCAATAAATTTACATTTAGCAGTTCCAATTAGTAGATTTATAGAAATCACGAGCAGAGGTAAAGTTGAACTGATCAATGCACTATGTGTGATATGACTCAGCTAACATGCGGTAACAGATCTGATAGAATAGATCTGGTATAAAACTTTCCATGCCAAATAGACTGTCAGCAACTTCACTGACACAAATAATGTTCAGAAGTGTAAACTCAAAATATTAAAATAAATCAAACCTGTAGTTGCAAAACAGTAATTTTCTTTAATTGAATTGCAGACCTGAAGAAAATTAATTCACAACTTAAAAAAAAACATGCATATTGATTGACTTGAAGCTGAAGACACAGTTCTCTTGGTGCTAAGAAACAGAAGGAATGCAATTTTTGCATTTGTCCCAGGATTCTGTTTCAGGACAGCAACTTCCATTGGCTGTTCTGCTGCTTTTAGGTAGAGACTCAGGATCTCGTTTCTGTTGCATTGCTGGGCTCTGCTCTATAATGCAGAAACCTAGAGTCCAAATGTGGGACTAGATCCCGGTGTTCAAGTCATGGAATATGGCTCCTTTTATCCAATTGAAAATTAGACTGCCATCACAATGGCTTCCAGAACTGCTGCTCCTTTACACTATGAAGTGCGGCTTGTAGACATTGAATTGGGTGTCTGCCTCTGGCTGCCCTCCTGTGGCTTCGAAGTGCCTAGTTGCTCTTGATTGGTTAGGTGTGAACTGTACCATCTCAGATTTAGTTAACGTGGGATGATCAATAAAAAGAAATTGCAAAAGCTGAGTCTTCACAGAGCCACATATTTAAAAAAAAATCAGTCCAACTGAAAAAAGCTGATCAGTTTGCTTACCATCATGCCGAACGTTTAGTTTGTGTATTAGTTAACTGCTTCAATTAATGCTTTGAGTTCAATCAGCAGTTACCTGCAACAGGTTTTTGCAAAAATAGCAATGTATAGATAAGGGTTAAAGAATTGTACAAATTGAACCCAATCACTCTCAGTTTTATTCATACCTGTATCACTCTGCACCTTGGAGAAGTAACACTCTGCATCAGCACCCTTATTTGCACTTCTCACTTTGCTGAAGGACTTGACTCTGGAGACAGTTAAATTCAACAGTCCCTTGGCTCTGCGGATTGTTGTCACTGCTTTAGTGTGGGAGACTCCAACTATACATTCCCCGTTTACCTGCGATTGAAGAATATCGATAATGGTAGGTGTGCAAGTTATTATTGTAAGACCTTTCAATCACTGCGAGCCTTTTGTTGTTTTATATGGTTACCTTCACCCCCATAGTTACTTGGTACAAAAGTGGGGAAAGAGAGATTGAAGAAATTGTGATAAAGTGTGGCTCCGTGTGCGCAACAGTATTATTAATGGCCAATAATTGCAAAAAATATTTCTATATGCTTTATAATTTTGCATACTTATTTTCGAATTCAAATGACCAGCTAGCTCCTAATGGAAAAAAAGAATTGATTTCCATCTTCTTAAAAATAGTTTGGGTAAAAATTACAATTCACTACTTTCCCCCAAGCAACACTGATACAGGTTTCCCTAAAATAACTTCAAGATACTAAAAAAAAAACACAGTAAATTTATGTAGTTTGATATCAATCATTTTCCCTTCTTACCCTGAGGGGAAGTGTGGCACTACTGACATGGGGAAAACAACAGGCTGACAGATAATCAATGCTTTGTTTTTTGCTTTGTAGTAAGGCAATTAAGTTGTGAATGCTCATTGTATTTTTGAATTAAAAGTCTTTAGTAACAAGTGTTAAATCTATTTGGGTTATTAAAAAGTTGGCTCTGTCTGATATCTGTCCACTTTGTTTAACCCAATTGGTGGAAAGCAAGTGGTATTACTGGTCACATGGTTATTGGGAACCAATCAGATCAAAGAACCATAACTAAGCAGCCACATCTGATTCCACACCAGCTTCACTGCTCCCCACCTGACTCTGCAGCTATCCTCCTCCTTGCCAGCCCAATCCCACCAGCATCCGCTCTCTCCCTGCTCTCAGCCATGCTGGGACCAGTGTTTGGCAAACTGAATAACTAGGGCGTAGAGAAGGCTTTAAACTAAATAGAGGGGGGGGGAGGGCTCAGGTGGGGCGAAGTTTAGATTGATAAAGAGAAAAGACAAGGAAGTAGTACAGGAAAGTGATGGGGGTAATGACAAACAGAGTGTGTCAGGAAGGGACTGAGCGTACAAATATAAGAGTGCACTAGCAAATGGGGCCAGGGTAGGAAAGAATGGTGAAAAGACAAAATTAAAGGTTCTTTATCTAAATGCGCGCAGCATTCGTAATAAGATAGATGAATTGACGGCACAAATAGAAACAAATGGGTATGATCTCATGGCCATTACAGAGACGTAATTGCAAGGTGAGCAAGGTTGGGAGTTAAATATTCAGGGTTATTTAACATTTCGGAAGGATAGGAAAAAAGGTAAAGGTGGTGGGATAGCTCTGTTAATAAAGGATGAAATTGGTATAATAGTGAGAAATGATCTTGGCTCAGAAGATCAAGCTGTTGAATCAATTTGGGTGGAGGTAAGAAATAGCAAGGGAAAGAAATCACCGGTGGGAGTAATATATAGGCCCCCTAACAGTAGCTACACTGTCGGACAAAATATAAATGTAATGCAATAATCATGGGTGATTTTAACTTTCACAAAGATTGGACAAATCAAATTGGCAAAAATAGCCCTGAGGAGGAGTTCATAGAGTGTATTAGGGTCTGTTTCTTAGATCAATACGTCAGGGAACCAACCAGGGAACAGGCCATTTTGGGATCTGGTAATGGGTAACGAAACAGGATTAATTAATGATCTCAAAGTAAAGGATCCCTTGGGAAGCAGTGGTCATAACATGATAGAATTTCACATCCAGTTTGAGAGCGAGGATCTTGGGTCTGAAACTACTGTATTAAACTTAAATAAGGGTAATTATAAAGGAATGAGGGCGGAATTGGCTAAAGTGGACTGGGTAAACAGATTAGATGGTATGATGGTGGATAAGCAGTGGCAAACATTTAAAAAGATATTTTATGACTCGCAACAAAAATATATCCCTGTGAAGAGGAAAGAGGAAAGACTCCACAAAAAAGGGTGAACCAACCATGGCTAACTAAGGAAGTCAAGGATGGTATCAGGTTAAAAGAAAAAGCATACAACATGGCAAAGATTACTGGTAAGCCCGAAGATTGGGAAAACTTTAAAAACAAGCAAAGGATGACTAAAAGAATAATAAAGAGGGAGAAAATAAATTATGAGAGTAAACTAGCAAGAAATATAAAAAACTGACAGTAAAAGCTTCTATAAGTATATAAAAAGGAAGAGGGTAGCTAAAGTAAACATTGGTCCCTTAGAGGATGAGACTGGGGAAAAAATAATGGAGGGAAAACAAGGAAATGGCAGAAGAATTGAACAGATATGTTGTATCTGTCTTCATAGTAGAAGACACTAATAATATACCAATAATAGTAGAAAATAAAGGGGCAAAGGGGAGGGAGGAACATAAACAATCACTATCACTAGAGAAAAAGTATTAGGTAAACTAATGGGTCTAAAGGCTGACAAGTCCCCTGGACCTGATGGCTTGCATCCAAAGGTCTTAAAGGAAATGGCTACAGAGATAGTGGATGCATTGATTGTAATCTTCCAGAATTCACTAGATTGTGGAAAGTTCCCAGCAGATTGGAAAACCGCAAACGTAACACCCCTATTCAAGAAGGGAGTGAGACAGAAAGCAGGTAACCGAAGGCCAGTTAGCCTAACATCTGTCATTGGGAAAATGCTAGAATCCACTATTAAGGAAGTAGTAGCAGGACATTTGGAGACTCATAATACAATCAAGAAGAGTCAACATGATTTTATGAAGGGGAAATCGTGTCTGACAAATTTATTAGAGTTCTTTGAGGAAGTAACGGGCAGGGTGGATAAAGGGGAACCAATGGATGCAGTATATTTGGATTTCCAAAAGGCATTTGATAACGTGCCACATAAAAGATTACTGCACAAGATAAGAGCTCATGGTGTTGGGGGTAACATACTGGCATGGATGGAGGATTGGCTAACCAACAGAAAACAAAGAGTCGAGATAAAAGGGTCATTTTCAAAATGGCAATCTGTAACTAGTGGGGTGCCGCAGGGATCAGTGCTGGGGCCTCAACTATTTACAATATATATCAATGACTTGGATGAAGGAACAGAGTGTCTTGTGGCCAAATTTGCTGATGATACAAAGATGGGTTGGAAAGCAAGTTGCGATGAGGACACAAAGGGCCCGATTTTACCAGGGGTGCGGGTTGGCAGCGGGTGGTCAGTCGGGCTCGAGGAAAACGCGCCGTCCAAATTGAGTGCGTTGCGCGCGCGATCGGGGGATGATTGATGTAATTAGCCGGCAGTTACGGGTTCCGCGCTTCTCACCTGCGTGCCGGCGGCCTGCGCATGCGCATTGACGTCTGAGCGATGGTGGCGCTCTATTTAAAGGGGCAGTCCACCAAAGCCCCTCCAGCCACAAACTATACTCCATGAAGGATGGAGGAGCACAGAGGTAAGGCTGCTCCCCGTTTCACGGACCACGCCCTCTAGGTGCTGCTGGACGGGGTCCGCATGAGGAGGGAGACGCTGTTCCCCACAGATGGAAGGAGGTGCCCTGCCAGCGCCACCAAGAGGGCATGGGAGGAGGTGGCCGCTGAGGTCACAAGCAGGGGAAACACCATCCGCACTTGGATTCAGTGCCACAAGAGATTCAATGACCTCACCAGGTCCGGGAAAGTGAGTACACTAACGCACTCTGCGTCACTACGTCTTCCACATCACCTTAAACACCTCACAACCCCATCTCCACTGACAGCACTGCGCTCCCGCACCAATCCTCACAGCCACCCAACTATCATCCTCACAGTGCCTGCACGTACCCACCGTCCCTGTCCCCACTCGACCACTACCACACACCCCAATGCCCATACAATGGGATGGCCATGTGGCACACGCATCCTCCCATCCATCTGGCACACGCTCAACCCACTCACACCAATGCTTGAAGCGTCTCACATTGTAATCATCACTCAATAACGTTTTTGTGTTTTGCCCTCACAGGAGAAGAGGGCCAGGAACGCATGCGATAGGGCACGTACCGGAGGGGGCCCGCCACACGAGGTGGCCCTGACAGACGCCGAGGTCGAGGCACTGGAGATCAGCCGCACGCTGCATTGCCTGTCGGTGGCGGATGGCGAGTCTGGTTCTGGCAAAACGGCCGGTAAGGGAAAGCTGGCACTCAGGACTCATGAGCGCGAATGATCTTAGCATCACATGGCATATGCCGCACCGCCACATTTGGTCACATGCCTGATATTTCCCTCTGTTCTCTTGCAGGAGCGTCTGCGATCGACGTTTCGGTTGAGGGCGATTCCTCAGAGGACATGCCCGTCTCTGAGGGTGCATCGTCACACATGAGCCTTGCATCCACCAGCGCAGATACACACACCTCGGTGGGTCCCCCCCCTCAGTTAGTTGGGATTGCACGTGGTGAGTCACCGCGCACACGTGAGCATGAGCAGACCCTGATGGCAGGGTCAGCCGCGGAGGGTCCGCGTCAGTGGGAGCACTCTTCTCCAGGCTCTGCTCAGCCGGACCCAGATGCTGAACCCAGGGGGCCACCTGTCAAAAGGAGAGTCGTCGAGGGGCACCAGAACATTGCTGAGGTACTGGGAGAGGTGCCACGCGCACTCTCCACAATCGCACGGAGAATGGAGGAGTCCAACTCCTGCATGAGGGGAATGGTGGCACAGGTGCAGGAGGGTATCGGCGAGATAGTGTCGCAGGGACGTGAAGGCATCTCTGAGATAGTGTCGCGGGTAGGTGTGGGAACGTCTGCGGTGGAGGACAGGCTAGCCTCCCTCGAGCGTCACGCACAGCTCACCAATGAGTCCATCCAGGCCCTCACAACGGCTGTTCGGATTCAGGGTGAGCAACATTCTGCCGCCATCAACAGGTTGACAGATACACTGGAGGTGGCCTTGCAAGGTCTCACCCACGTCATCCAAACTGCCGTCCAGCACTGTGGAAGGGGTGATGTGGGCCTTGGCCATGAGAGGGAAGATGGTGAACGGGGAAATGGAAATGTGGACGCTACTCAAGGCGCCCCCACGTCTCACCCGTTGCCCCCCTCTCAACCAGTGCCTGCAATAGTCCATCCTCTCCAGGTGGCCGAGTCTGCCCCTGCACAGGTGCAGGAGGAGCAGTCTGTGGAGGTGCCCTCACGGGCACCGAAACCCAGGGGGCGTCGGCCCAAAGCATCTACCAGGTCAGGGCACGAACAGGAGCAACCTGCCACCACCTCTGCTGGAGCCACAGGGGTAGCACCACGTAGGGGTACCCGGAAACGAAAGCCTAAAGTTCCGTGAGCACACAGGGATTGCACCAGGGTGTTTGTCTATTTGGTTTTTTTTAATTTCCACTCTTTGAATGTCACCACAAAATAAACTCACTTTTTCTCACCAATGCAGCCATCTCTTGTCCATAATTCTGCGGCTTGTGCAATATGTCCCTTCCGTGCGCCTCATCATGACGACGACCACCCCGTCCCACCCATTGGGCATAATCCAGTGGGTGCAGGTGTACAGGCACCACTCTTCTGTGGAGGGAGCCTGTATGGACCCTCGTCTGTGCACGTTATGACATGTGAACGCCTCACACAGTGTGATGTTAGGAGAACCGTTGGCATATGAGTGCCTCCCTGGCCTGACGAGCACGCAGGTGAGCCGGTGTTCGGCGCATGGGTCGTTCCTCCTCCTCTCCCTCTTCCTCCTCCTCCTCTTCCTCATTGTCGTCCTCAATGTGGGTGGCGGGTGCGCATGGGGCCTCCTCCAGCGGCACCCCTCTCTGTAGTGCCATGTTATGCAGGGCACAGCAGACAACTATAATTCTTCCCACTCGGAGTGGCGTGTATTGGAGCGCTCCCCCGGAACGATCAAGGCACCTGAAGCGCATCTTGAGCAGCCCTATAGCCTGCTCAATTGTAGACCTGGTAGCAATGTGGCTGTCATTATACCGACGCTGCGGCTCGGTAATGGGGTTCCTCAGAGGTGTCATAAGCCACGTGTGCAGGGGATATCCCTTGTCGCCGAGGAGCCAGCCGTTGCCGGCGTTGGGTGCGTGGAAGAGGGGCGGGACGGTGGACTCCCTGAGGACGAAGGCATCGTGGCAGCTGCCAGGGTATCTGGCGCACACGTGTAGGAATCTCTGGCGGTGGTCACAAATGAGCTGGGCGTTCATGGAGTGATACCCTTTCCTGTTGATGAACAGCCCTGGCTCATGTGGAGGTGCCCGTATTGCTATGTGGGTGCAATCGATTACACCCTGCACCCGTGGGAAGCCAGCCACAGCATGGAATCCAACCGCCCTCTCCGTCTGGCTGCGCTCATCCATGGCGAAGTTGATGTAGGTCGAGGCCCTGCGGAACAACCCATCGGTGACCTGCCTTATGCACTTGTGTGCAGACGACAGACAGACCCCGGTGATGTCCCCCGTGGCACCCTGGAAGGATCCGGAGGCGAAGAAGTTGAGGGCAGTGGTGACTTTGACTGCGACGGGTAAGAAGATGCTGCTTGGTCCATCCGGGAGCAGCTCGTCATTGAGGAGGCTGCAGATGTCGGCGACTACCTGGTGAGTGACTCTGAGCCTACGTATGCACTGCTGCTCAGAGAGGTCCATGAAGCTGAGCCTCGGTCTGTAGACCCTGTGCGGAGGGTAGTGCCTCCTGCGACGCATCTCTCTCTGCGGATGCCCTCCATCCTGCTGTGCAGGTGGATGTGCCACAGCACCGTGTTGTGGGGATGCACGTCTCTGAGGCGGACGGCGTGGACTGCGAGGCTGCTGAGGCTGGTCATGCTGTTCGTCCTCCGAGGATGTCAACGCAGCACCCATCTGGCAGGTGTAGGTTTGCGGGGTTGTGCACGCTAGAAAAGTGTGTCCTCGCACAGGGGTTGCACTTCCACGCCGGTGAATCTTCTTGCTTGGAGGAGGGTGGTGGAGGGCAGGCGTTGCCCAATGTTACGGAGTGTCCTCCTGCGTTGGTGAAGGCTCTCCCCCCGCCCCCCCCCCCCACCTGTGGAATGCACCTTGGCAGCTGCCACAGGCTGCTGGCTGCAACACGTCCGTTGAGAGTGTGAGTGTTTCCCCCAGTATGGGAAACAGTCTCATTTCACTGTAAAATCCCACGCTTGTTAAATAAACAGCTCAATCAGGTCATTTAATGACCTGAAATACCAAGATAAATACACTCAAGTGGAACCCCGCTGGCTTTAATTGCCTGCGGGATTCCCACCAGCGGGGGCTACGCACGCACCCCTGCACGTCAGCGCGGAACCCGGAAGTGGGCGCGATCCGGTCCCGCTCCTCGAAATCGGGATTTTAGAGGCCCCCCCGCCGAGAACGCACCCGGGACCGGGTGCTAAAATCGGGCCCAAAGTGTCTGCAAAGGGATATTGACAGGTTAAGCGAATGGGCAAAAATTTGGCAGATGGAATATAATGTGGGAAAATGTGAAGTCATCCACTTTGGGAGGAAAAATAAAAAAGCAAAATATTATTTGAATGGAGAAATACTACAAAATGCTGCGGTACAGAGGGATCTGGGTGTCGTCGTGCATGAAACACAAAAAGTCAACATACAGGTGCAGCAGTTAATCCGGAAGACAAACGGAATATTGGCCTTTATTACTAGGGGGATGGAGTATAAAAGCAGGGAAGTCATGCTACAACTGTACAGGGTGCTGGTGAGACCACACCTGGAGTACTGCGTACAGTTCTGAGGCCCTTATTTAAGAAAGGACATACTTGCATTGGAGGCAGTTCAGAGAAGGTTCACTAGGTTGATTCCGGGTATGGAAGGGTTGTCTTATGAGGAAAGATTGAACAGGTTGGGTCTATACTCAGTGGAGTTTAGAAGAATGAGAGGAGATCTTATTGAAACATACAAGATTCTGAGGGGACTCGATAGGGTAGATGCTGAGAGGATATTACCCCTCATGGGGGAATCTAAAACTAGGGGGCAAGTCTCAGAATAAGAGGTCGCCTGTTTAAGACAGAAATGAGAGCTGTGGAGGCTGAGTCATTGAATACATTCAAGGCTGAGTTAGACAAATTTTTGATCAGCAAGGGAGTCAAAGGATATGGGGAAAGGGCGGGAAAGTAGAGTTGAGGTAAAAATCAGATCAGCCCTGATCTCATTAAATGGCGGAGCAGGATCGAGGGGACGAATGGCCCAAGTCTGTTCCTATCTCTTATGGTCTTAGCCCAACTCTACGATCTCCCCATTCGCCAGCTGACCATCTCTCCCATACCTCACCTCAACGTGAATCTCAGACCGGGCCTACAGCCTCTAGCCCAATCAGTCACCCTTGCACCAATCCTAGGTAATTGGAGAGATATTTTCCACTGCCTGCTCTTCATCTCACTGGTGCGCTAACACCTGATCGTGCTACATGTCAAACTGGGACTCAACCTCATCTCCCATCTCACCCTGACTTGTAGCTAATACCCCATTCTCCTACTGAAGGTGAACTCACACAAGCAAGCAAGCCTTGTAGGAGAAATACAAATAAATTATATCAAACATTCAAAAGCACAGGCTGAAAATTAAAAGACACACCTTTCTTTTGCAATATGAATAGGAGAGTAGAATCTGGTAGGATTACAGTAGCATCCATCGCAATAACTTACATACAAGATAAAATCCCTACTATCAACCCTGGAAATTGTAACTTATATTTCTAGTCAGTATGTTGCTAGAAGGAAGGAAATACCACTTGACCTGGTTCTGAATAATGAAGTGGAGCACCTGGTGACCTAAAAGTACGGGAATATTTGGGATGTAGTAACCAGAATATAATTAGGTTCAAGAACGGAAAAGAAAAAAACAAATTATAGCCAAGTAAAAAGGGACCGTTCCTAGATTAAATGAAAGGAAAATTGGCAATAGAGCCATAAATCAGCAATAGGAAATATTTAAACTGGAGGTGGAAAGTATATTCCAGCAACAAAAAAAGTCTATCGAAGGCTGGAGTTCCATGGAAGAACAGGGAAATTAGATCAAATTTGAAACTAAAATTAAATATTTAGCATTTATAGGACAGATAGTAAAAAAGAAAGTCAGGGCAGAAATAAAGCTTTTCTAATATAATCTAACCTAAGAGGGAGTATAATAGAAAATTAGCAAAAAAAAGGGCAATAAAAAAAAGCTTTCTATCGGCACATTAGCTGCAAGAAGTTATTCAAGGGGCAGGGCAATTAGCGATGAAGGTGGCAACCTTGTTTTGAAGAATACGTACTTTGTTTCAGTTTTCAGAGGAGATGTATATTGGGATAGTAAAACTACAAGAAAAGGGTGTAAACAGTTAGTGGAGATAATTGCTCAAAGACAAATGATACTAAAGAAATTAGTTAAATTTAAGGTAAAACAATTCACCAGGACTTTGATGGTTTACTTCCAGGGATCCTGAGGGAAGCTGAGGTAGAAATAGTGGAGGGTCAGACTATAAATTCCAAAATCCTGCGGAAAGAAAAATTGTACCAGAGAACTGGAGGGCAGCATGTCTGATATCCCTCTTCAGAAATAAAAAAAGGAATAAGCCAAGAAATTATAGGTCATTATAGTCTTCAGTTGTTGGTAAACTACTGTAGTCTCTAATGTGGGATGAAGGTACGAAGCTCTTGCAGAAACATAAATGGCAGTGCCTGTATGTCCTTTCTTGAAACGGGGTGCCCAAAACTATACACAATACTTCAAATGTGACCTAACTAAAGTTTCGTACAAGTTCAACATTACCTTTTTTTTAATATTCTATGTACACCCTTGGTTCTGTATCTAGGGGCATAAAATATAGAACCAAGGAGGTAATGCTGAACTTGTACAAGTCCATTGTTATGTCACAGTTAGAGTATTATGTACAGTTTGGGGCATTCATTACAAGGAGGACATAAAAGCAATGGAAAAGCTGCAGCGTAAATTCACTGGGATGTTACCAGAGATGAGGAGTTACAGTTATGAAGAGAAACGTGAGAAGTTGGGGATTTTTCACTGGAGCTCAGAAGATGAAAGGGTGATCTGATAGATGTATACAAGATTATGAAAGGTAATGATAAGGGAAATAGCATCCCCATTGGTGAGTGAGACAGTTATAAGAGAACACAAATCAAAGATAATCACAAAAATTAATTAAAGAGGTTATAAAATAAAATCTTTACACAGAGGGCGGTTAGAATGTATAATTCTCTGCCAGAAACCTTTCTTGCAGCAGAGTCCATACTTTGTTTAAAGGAAATTGGATGGTTACTTGAAAAAGAAATATTAAACATGTAGGGAGGAAGCAGGAGAGTGAAATTACACTCGTGGAGAAAAACACAGGCCAGATGATGGGCCTTTTCTGCGTTGTAATGCTCTATGATTCTATGAAGTTGACTTGCCTGAAGTAATCTGTCACCAACTTGTAGCCTTCCATCTACAGCAGCTGCACCACCTGGATGAACACTTTTTACAAAAATACCATTCTCGCCACCTACTAGGGAGAATCCTAGTCCTCCTGAGATAGGTTTTTGTAGCTCAAAGTGTATCACATCATTCTGTAGAGAGAGAAAAATAAAGATACTGAATTTCCCTATGCAAGGGTGACTGCATTTTAAAATAATTAATTGTATTTGAGATGCTTTGGGGCGTCTGAGAGATATGATAAGATGCTATAAAATTGTAATTCTTTTGTTTCCATTCCTTGAATTTTGATGTCCTCCTGACACCTGTCATGGTACAAACTAGTTCCTAAGAGATCAGAAGTTGTAAGTACAATTAGTCTCCCAAATACTTAATTTGCTTTTATTATATTTTTAGAAAACACATTTCAGCCAAGCTCACATGAAGGTACCTGCTCTCTACTTTTACTGGTTGTAATATTCACAGGAAACTAGATGCTTCCACTGCAAAATTATATATAAAAAGCTTAATTTAATATCAAAATTATTGAGTATGTGTTGTACAGCAAAATCACTAATATACAGGTACATATTTTGAAATGTATTTTAAAATGTATTGTGTCGGATTACTCAAATATTATTGGAACAACTAATGGACCCACAGATGAGATAACTACTGTAATATGTACTTTGACAAAATGTAATCCACTATTGGAGCTTGATTCCCCTCTTCCCCCCCACCATTCCCCCAACCCCCACCCCTCCATGTGCATTTTCATCTGATCACTCACCTTATCCCTTCCATTTTACACTGTGAAATGTACAACCTTTTAATGGGGCCCAGGAAATTACAAAACTACAAAATATGATGTTGACAGATCAAAGCTGCATGACAAAAGCAGCCACACTTCATTATTAGACCAGTTTTATCAGTCATCATGAAAGATAATGCCAATTTTGTTTTTGAAATTTTAGGACAAGTATACCATAAGCAATGAGGGTATTTCTATGGGTCAATTATACAGACATAATCTGTACTTCATGATCATTAATTAATATTCACAAACATGACTTTTCTCATTATTGTCTATAGTGATAAAATACATTCTTACCTCTGACATATTTACATCAGACACTGGATCAGATTCACTTCTACTGTTTCCATGCAGATGTCCTGTGGACAGAAGTGGTACTTAAAAACTAAACTGCAATGGAGGTTAGCAACTTTCAAAAAAAAAATCACAACCACCAGCAAAATTACTCTTGATTAAGTATAAGAATCTGGGCAAATCTATACTTTTAATTTAGCTTCAGAGGATTTGAAATTTGAGTCTGCAGAGATGCTTGATAAAACAATATACTGAAACAGTTCTTACCATTCTCCCAACCTCCACAAACTCCAATTTTTCCAAAGCACCACTGCTAGCATCTTGTCCTGCACCACGTCCTGCTCAGTCCTTGCTTCAGGGAATTTAAAATTCTGGTCTTAATCTACAAATTCTTTCATGGCTGTGCCCCACCCTACATCTGCAACCGACTCATGTCCCTTCCAATCCTATAACTCTGGCCTTCTTTGTATCCTCACTTCCCTCTGCTTCATCATTTCCTTAAAACCTATCTGTTTCACTAAGCTTTCAGTCAAATTCTTCCACAAAGACTCACATAAATTCTTTTATTCCTCTGTGAAGTGCCTTGGGATGTTTCTTGGGATGATAAGTGCAAATTGTCGTTGAAATTGCCTTCCTTCCTTTGCCTACGAGAGGCAAGGACTCACATACTTGGTATGCAAGACCAATGGGAAATATTTTGTACCTAACCAAAACTATTCTCCAAGGATATAGCATGGTTTTACCAGCATTAACAATCATGGATAAGGATATCTGGCATGCAAACTTGTGCACCACATGCTCTGTAATGTAAGCAAATCCATTTTACAAGAGAACAGTTTGAACTGTGCCAAAGAGGTTGAGAATGGCTTGATCCAGAGATTATAACAGCCGTTCTTCAATTGATTACCAGATTACATCGAATTACACAGAATGTACAGCACAGAAATAGGCCATTCAGCCCAACAGGTTCATGCCAGTGCTTATGCTCCACACAAGCATCCTCCCTCCCTACTTCATCTAACCCTATCAGCATTTCCTTCTATTCCTTTCTCCCTCATGTGTTTATCTAACTTCCCCTTAAATGCATCTATGCCAGTCACCTCGACTATACTTTGTGGTAGTGAGTTCCATATTCTAACCACTATCTGGGTAAAGAGGTTTCTCCTGAATTCCCTATTGAATTAATTAGTGACTATCTTATATTTATGGCCCCTGGTTCTGGTCTCCCCTGCAAGTGGAAACATCTTCTCTACGTCTACCCTATCAAACCCTTTCAAAATCTTAAAGACCTCTCTCAGGTCTGTACCTCCACATCCCTCTGCTGATCTACGCCACTTAGACTCTTATTATCCAAGCAGTATGCGGCCCCCTTGTTCTTCCTACCAAAATGTAATACCTCACACTTATCTATATTGAAATTCGTTTGCCAATTACATGCCCATTCTGTAAGTTTACTAATGTCTTCTTGTACTTTGTTGCAGTCCTCCTCAGTATTAACTATATCCCCCAATTTGGTGTCATCCACAAATTTTGAAATTGTACTTCTGATTCCCAAGTCCAAATCGTTTATGTAAATGGTGAACAACAGTGGTCCGAGCACCGACCCTTGTGGAACACAACTTCACACCTTTTGCCAGTCTGAGTAACCTTTAACTCCTACTCTCTGTTTTCTGTTTTGTAGCCAGCTTGCTATCCATTCTGCTACTTGTCCCCTGACTCCACATGCTCTCACCCTAGTAATGAGTCTACTATGTGGTACCTTATCGAAGGCCTTTTGAAAATCCAAATATATTACATCTACTGCATTACCCTTGTCTAGCCTTTCTGTTACTTCAAAGAATTCAATAAGGTTGGTCAAGCATGACCTCCCCTTTTGAAATCCGTGCTGACTATTCTTTCTTGTACTTTTGGTTTCTAGATGTTTTTCTATTATGTCTTTGAGTAAGGATTCCATTATCCTTGCTCCCCCCGACGTTAAGCTAACTGGTCTATAGTTCCCTGGACTGGTTCTGTCTCTCTTCTTAAATATAGGAATCACATTAGCTGTCCGCCAGTCCTCTGGCACTATTCCCTTTTCTAAAGAATTGCCTCTGCTATCTCTTCCCTAACTTCTTTTAATATGCAATCCATCTGGACCCTCATCCACGGTGTATCATTACTGGCTAGTTTGTTCTTGCTTTTTAGTGGGATAAGAAATAGAAGCAGGAGTAGGCCATATGGCCCCTCGAGTCTACTCTGCCATTCAATAAGATCATGGCTGACCTACGACTTGAACTTCATTTTCCTGCCCGATTCCCATAACCCTTGAAGTCCATAAATCTATGGATCTCAGTCTTGAATATATTCAACGATTGAGCATCCACTGCTCTCTGGGGTAGAGAATTCCAAAGATTCACAAATCTCTGATTGAAGAAATTTGCTCTCAGCTCAGACCTAAATGGCCGATGCCTTATCCTGAGACTATGGGATCGATTTTGGATGGCCGAGCGGGTGCATTGGGGGCGGGGGGGCTCCTAAAATCGGGAATCCCGGAACGGGGTCCACAGCCCAGCTCCAACCCGCCCACTTCCGGGTTCCCCAGTAACGCGTTCGGGTGTGCGCGCAGCTCCCGCATGCAGGACTCCCACCGGCAATTAAAGCCAGCAGGATGACAATTTATATACTTACTTACCTAGTTGAGGTACTTGACAGACCTCATTGACAGGAGATTTTGGCAGGGGTGCAATTTTCATGGATCCTCAGCGTGTTTCCCGTGCTGTGGGAAACACTCCCTATTGGAGCAGATGTGTTTCAGTCAGCAGCCACTGGGAGATGCAAAGGATTTTCTGTCACTTCAGACAAAGTTTTGGCTGCAACACCATTGTATTTCCACTCAAAATTATTAATTTATACCCTAAACTCTGCTGTGCAAACACATTTACCTACTTTGCGGACCCCCTCAAACTCACACCGTCAGGATGGGGGGGCGCCATGGCTGCATTCATCACTTCATCCGAGGACGAGCATGCCGTCCACCTCCGCCAAGTGGAGCTCCACAACACAGTGCTGCGCCACAGGCACCTGCACAAAATAGTCGTGCAACTACACATACACCCACTGTAGGGTGACCCAATGGGTGGCATCAAGTGTGGGTTTTCATGGAGAACCTCATGAAAGGGACTTATTGCACAAGCCAGTTAAGAATGGCCAAGACGTGGCAGTAGTGGTGACAATATAATACTTAATGTGAGTCGAACCAAAGTCAAATATACATAAAAAACATGACAAACTGTCAAACACCCTTGTGCATCCCCTTTGTGCTCACGAAACCTTTGCCTTACGTTTCCTACTACTCATACGTGATGCATCCCCTGTGGCTGCAGCAGAGGTAGTGGCAGGTTGGGTGAGGGTGACCGTGAAAGAGATGCATTAGAGGGTGAGTATGAGACAGAGCCATGAGATTGTATGAGGATTCGGTTGAGTGGTAGTGGTGGGATGAGTACTGGGATGGTGAGTAAATGCAGGTAAGTTGAGGATGAGGTTTGAGTGGGTGTGAGGAGTGATGTGACAGAGTAGTGTTGGCAGTGCAGAAAGAGTTGTGGGGTGGGGGCAGTGATGTGGAAGACGGCATGTAGGAGAATGAGTAAGTGTGCTCACTTTGGCTGACCTAGTTAGGTCATTGAAGCGCTTCCTGCACTGGACCCAGGTGCGATATGTTGCTGGTGCTGCTGACTTCCCCTGCCGCCTCGAGCCAGGTCTTCTTGGTTGCAGAGGCAGGCCACTTCCTCCCGTCTTCCAGGTAGAAGATCTCCCTCCTCCTCCTCACCCCATCCAGTAAGACCTGGAGTGAGGCATCATTAAACCTGGGAGCAGCCTTTTCCCCGGGCTGCTCCATGCTCTAATTTTTATTTGTTTTCTGCAGGAGCAGCATTGGAGTACTGCCCCTTTAAATAGGGCTCCTTGAGCTGACAGCCTGTGATGCGGGTTTGCAGTCCGCCCGCTGCGCAGGTTGACGACGGGAAACCTGGAAACCACGGTAAGTGGCTTCAATTTACGCACGATCGCATGGAGAATGGATGGATTTTACTGGGCGGGTTAGCCATGCGCCCAGTCACCCGCCCCTGCTGCCAACCCACCTCCCTGGTAATATCGGTGCCAAAGAGTCTGCAAAGGGATATAGACAGGTTAAATGAGTGGACAAGAAGGTGGCAGATGGAGTAAAATGTGGGGAAATGGGAGATTATTCACTTCAGTCAGAAGAATAGAGAAATAGAATATTTTTTAAATGGTGAGAAACTATTAAATATTGGTGTTCAGAGGGATTTGGGTGACCTTTGCACGAAACACAAAGTTGAAATGCAGGTACAGCAAGCAATTGGGAAGGCAAATGGTATGTTGGCCTTTATTGCAAGGTGGTTGGAGTACAAGAGTAAGGAAGTCTTGCTACAATTGTACAGGGCTCTGGTGAGACCTCACTGGAGTACTGTGTACAGTTTTGGTCTCCTTACCTAAGGAAAGATGTACTTGCCTTCGCAGCGGCAGAACGAAGGTTCACCAGATTAATTCCTGGGATGAGAGGGTTGTCCTATGAGGAGAGATTGAGTAGAATGGGCCTATATTCTCTGGAGTTTAGAAGAATGAAAGGTGATCTCTTTGAAACGTATAAGATTCTGAGGAGGCTTGACAGGGTAGATGCTGAGAGGCTGTTTCCCCTGGCCGGAGAGTCTAGAACTAGAGGCATAGGCCCCGATATTACCAGGGAGGCGGGTTGGCAGCGGGAGGTCGATTGGGCACCTGGGTAACCTGCCCAGTAAAATCGGTGGGTTCCCCACGCGATCGCGAATAAATTGAAGCCACTTACCTGCACTTACTCACCTCCCCAGTACTCATCCCACCACTACCACTCAACCCAATCCTCATATAACGTCATGGCTCTGTCTCATACTCACCTTCTGATACATCTCTTTCATGGTCAGCCTCACCCAAACAAATGCATTCAGCGGTTGGCCACGTCACCATCACTCACTCACGCCTCTCTACTTTCTCCCCTTGTAGGAAAAGAGAGCCCAGAATGCACAGGAGAGGGTGAAGACCGGAGGGGGGCCGCAACATCTGGTCATCCTCATGGACGTGGAGCAGGAGGCTCTTGAACTAAGCTGCACCCTCGAATGCCTGTCCGTCGGGGACACCGAGACTGCCACCCGACAAACAGCTGGTGACAGAACATTAACATTCAGCACTCACAATAGCAAACAATGTTAACATGCCTTGCCATCTACAGCACCTCAACATCTGTCGTCATGCTTAATATTGCCTTCTGTTCTCATACAGGGCCTTCAGCAACCGTCATGACGATGGAGGGTGATTCCTCAGAGGACCTGTTGGCCTCTGAGGGGGCACCGTCACATCTGAGCGAGCCATCCACCAGCGCAGATACACACACCTCAGCATGTCCTCCAAACTGTCGTCCAGCAGGGTGGTAGGAGTGATGTGGGCCTGGGCCAGGAGAGGGATGATGGCGAAAGGGGACATGGAAGTGGGGCCACTCAAAGCGCACCCAAGTCTCACCCGTTGCCCCCCTCTCAACCAGTACCCGCAATGCTGCCTCCTCTCCAGGTGGCCGAGCCTGCCCCTGCACAGGTGCAGGTGGAGCAGTCTTTGGAGGGGCCCTCACGGGCACCCAAACCCAGAGGGCGTAGGCCCAAAGCAACTAATCAGTCAGGGCATGAACAAGAGCAACCTGCCACTACCTCTGCTGCGGCCACAGGGGAGCCACCACATAGGAGTACTCGTAAGCATAAGGCGAAGATTTTGTGAGCACAAAGGGGATGCACAGGGGTGTTTGACGGTCTGTCATGTTTTTTATTTATATTTGATTTTTGTTAATGGCACATTAAATATAATTATTGTCACCACTACTGCCACGTCTTGGCCATTCTTGACCGGCTTGTGTAATAAGTCCCTTTCATGAGGTTCACCATGAACACCCACACTTGATGCCACCCACTGGGTCACTCTACAGTGGGCGTATGTGTAGTTGCACGACTATTTTGTGCAGGGGGTGGGGGAGGGTGCTGCTGTGGCCGCTCCTCTGTCCAAGTGGTGAGGACTGGACTCTTCACACTGTCTGATGTTAGGAGAACCGTTCACATATCAGTGACTCCCTGGCCTCACGAGCAGCCAGTTGAGCCACTGTCCTGCCCATGGGTTACTCCTCCTCCTCTTCCTCCTTCTCCTCAATATGGGTGGCAGATGTGGATGGGGCCTCCTCCAGCGGCACCCCTCTCTGTTGTGCCGTGTTGTGCAGGGCACAACAGACGACTATAATGCGTCCCACTCTGTCTGGTGCGTATTGAAGTGTTCCCCCAGAACGATCAAGGCACCTGAAGCGCATTTTGAGCAGCCCTATAACATGCTCAATTGAAGACCTGGTAGCGATGTGGCTGTCGTTGTATCAACGCTGTTGCTCAGTGCTGGGGTTCCTCAGAGGTGTCATGAGCCACGTATGCAGGGGGTATATCCCTTGTCCCCAAGGAGCCAGCCCTTGTGGGTGTTCAGTAAGTGGAAGCAGGGCGGGATGTTGGACTCCCGGAGGATGAAGGAATCGTAGCAGCTGCCAGGGTATCTGGTGCACACGTGAAGGAATCTCTTGCGGTGGTCACAGATGAGCCGAGTGTTGATGGAGTGATAGCCCTTCCTGTTGATGAACAGTCCTGGCTCGTGTGGAGGTGCTCATATTGCTACATGGGTGCAATCGATTACACCCTGCATCCATGGGAAGCCAGCCACAGAGTGGAATCCCACTGCCCTCTCCGTCTGACTGAGGTCATCCATGGGGAAGTTGATATAGTGCAAGGCTCTGTGAAACAAGACATCGGTGATGACCGAGAGACCTCAACGATGTCCCCGGTGGAACCCTGGAACGATCTGGAAGCAAAGAAGTTGAGGGCAGTGGTGACTTCAACAGCAACAGGTAAGAAGATGCTGCTCGGGCCAGCAGGGAGCAGCTCGGCATGAAGGAGGCTGCAGATGTCTGCGACTACCTGGTGACTGGCTCTGAGCCTCCGTATGCACTGCTCCTCAGAGAGGTCCAGGAAGCTGAGCCTCAGTCTGTAGACCCTGTGGCGAAGGTAGTGCCTCCTGTGACGCCGCTCTCTCTGTTGTTGCCCTCCGTGCCGTTGTGCAGGTGCCTGTGGCGCAGCACTGTGTTGTGGAGCTTCACGTGGCGGTGGTGGACGGCGTGCCTGGCGAGGCTGGTGATGTTGCTCGTCCTTGGATGAAGTGATGAATGCAGCTATGGTGCCCCCCATCCTGACGGTGTGAGTTTGAGGGGGTCCGCAAAATAGGTAAATGTGTTTGCACAGCAGAGTTTAGGGTATAAATTAATAATTTTGAGTGGAAAGACAAAGGTGTTGCAGCCAAAACTTTGTCTGAAATGACAGAGTGCCCTGCTGCAATAAATGAGTTTCCCCCCCACCTGTCAAATAATCCTTTGCATCTCCCACTGGCTGCTGGCTGAAACACGTCTACTCCAACAGGAAGTGTTTCCCACAGCACGGGAAACACGCTGAGGATCCTTCAAAATTGCACCCCTGCCTAAATCTCCACTCAATGAGGTCTATCAAGTGCTTTAACTATTTACCTAACTATCTAAAGCAGCATCCTGCCTGCTTTAATTGCCGGTGGGAGTCCCGCATGCGGGAGCTGCGCGCGCACCCAAACGCATCACTAGTGAACCTGGAAGTCAGTGGGTTGGAGACGGGCTCCGAACCCGCTCCGGAATTCCGCCATTTTAGGAGCCCTCCCCCGCCCCCAACCCACCCGCTCAGCCATCCGAAAATTGGCCCCTTTGTGTCCTCCTCACAGCTTACTTTCCCACCTAGCTTTGTATCGTCAGCAACCTTGGATACATTACACTCGGTCCCTTCATCTAAGTTATTAATATCGATTATAAATAGCTGGGATTAAGCACTGATCACTGCGGCACCCCACTAGTTACAGCCTGCCAACCTGAAAATGACCAGTTTATTCGTACTCTCTGTTTCTATCCGTTAGCCAATCCTCTATCCATGCTAATATATTACCCCTATCTTGAGCTATGAGCCCTTATCTTGTGTAATAATCTTTTCTGTGGCACCTTATCGAATGCGTTTTGAAAATCCAAATATATTACATCCACTGGTTCCTCTTTATCTACCCTGCAAGTTAAATCCTCAAAAATCTCTAATGGATTTGTCAAACGTGATTTCCCTATCATAAAAACCATGTTGACTCTCACTAATCATATTATGATTTAAGTGACCCGTTACCACGTCCTTACTAATAGATTCTAACATTTTCCCGACTACTGATGTTTTTTTTTTATTCGTTCATGGGATGTGGGCATCACTGGCGAGGCTGGCATTTATTGTCCATCCCTAATTGCCCTTGAGAAGGTGGTGATGAGCCGCCTTCTTGAACCGCTGCAGTCCGTGTGGTGAAGGTTCTCCCACAGTGCTGTTAGGAAGGGAGTTCCAGGATTTTGACCCAGCGACGATGGAGGAACGCCGATATATTTCCAAGTCGGGATGGTGTGTGACTTGGAAGGGAACGTGCAGGTGGTGGTGTTCCCATGTACCTGCTGCTCTTGTCCTTCTAGGTGGTAGAGGTCGCGGGTTTGGGAGGTGCTGCAGTGCATCCTGTGGATGGTACACACTGCAGCCACTGTGCGCCGGTGGTGAAGGGAGTGAATGTTTAGGGTGGTGGATGTGGTGCCAATCAAGCGGGTTGCTTTGTCCTGGATGGTGTCAAGCTTCTTGAGTGTTGGAGCTGCACTCATCCAGGCAAGTGGAGAGTATTCCATCACACTCCTGACTTGTGCCTTGTAGATGGTGGAAAGGCTTTCGGGAGTTAGGAGGTGAGTCACTCGCCGTAGAATACCCAGCCTCTGATCTGCTCTTGTAGCCACAGTATTTATATGGCTGGTCCAGTTAAGTTTCTGCTCAATGGTGACCCCCCAGGACGTTGATGGTGGGGGATTCGGCTATGGTAATGCCATTGAATGTCAAGGGGAGGTAGTTAGACTCTCTCTTGTTGGAGATGCTCATTGCCTGGCACTTGTCTGGCGCGAATGTTACTTGCCACTTCTGAGCCCAAGCCTGGATGTTGTCCAGGTCTTGCTACATGCGGGCTTCATTATTTGAGGGGTTGCGAATGGAACTGAACACTGTGCAATCATCAGCGAACATTCCCATTTCTGACCTTATGATGGAGGGGGTCATTGATAAAGCAGCTGAAGATGGTTGGGCCTAGGAATGCCCTGAGCAACTCCTGCAGCAATGTCCTGGGACTGAGATGATTGGCCTCCAACAACCACTACCATCTTCCTTTGTGCCAGGTATGACTCCAGCCACTGGAGAGTTTTCCCCCTGATTCCCATTGACTTCAATTTTACTTAGGCTCCTTGCTGCCACACTCGGTCAAATGCTGCCTTGATGTCAAGGGCAGTCACTCTCACCACACCTCTGGAATTCAGCTCTTTTGTCCATGTTTGGACCAAGGCTGTAATGAGGTCTGGAGCTGAGTGGTCCTGGCAGAACCCAAACTGAGCATCGGTGAGTAGGTTATTGGTAAGTGCCGCTTGATAGCACTGTCGATGACACCTTCCATCACTTTGCTGATGATTGAGAGTAGACTGATGGGGCGGTAATTGGCCGGATTGGATTTGTCCTGTTTTTTGTGGACAGGACATACCTGGGCAATTTTCCACATTGTTAGGTCGATGCCAGTGTTGTAGCTGTACTGGAACAGCTTAGCTAGAGGCGCAGCTAGTTCTGGAGCACAAGTCTTCAGCACTACAGCTGGAATGTTGTCGGGGCCCATAGCCTTTGCTGTATCCAGTGCACTCAGCTGTTTCTTGATATCACGTGGAGTGAATCGAATTGGCTGAAGGCTGGCTTCTGTGATGGTGGGGATATCGGGAGGAGGCCGAGATGGATCATCCACTCGGCACTTCTGGCTGAAGATGGTTGCAAACGCTTCAGCCTTATCTTTTGCACTCATGTGCTCAACTCCGCCATCATTGAGGATGGGAATGTTTGCAGAGCCTCCTCCTCCCGTTAGTTGTTTAACTGTCCTCCACCATTCACGACTGGATGTGGCAGGACTTCAGAGCTTTGATCTGTTCCGTTGGTTGTGGAATCGCTTAGCTCTGTCTATAGCATATTGCTTCCGCTGTCAGGCTATCTGGCCTGCAGTTCCCTGTTTTCATTCTCCCTCCTTTCTTGAATAGCGGGGTTACATTTGCTACCTTATAATCCATTGGGACTGTTCTAGAATCGAGGGAATTTTGGAAGATCACAACCAATGCATCCACAATCTCTGCAGCCACCGGTTTTAGAACCCTGGGATGTAAGCCATCAGGTCCAGGGGATTTGTCAGCTTTTAGTCCCATTAATTTCTCCAGTATTTTTTCTTTACCAATATTAATTACTTTAAGTTCCTCATCCTCATTAGACCCGTGGTTCCCCAATATTTCTGGTGTGTTTTTTGTGTCTTCTACTGTGAAGACAGATACAAAATATTTGTTTAATGTCTGCCATTTCCTTATTCCCCATTATAATTTCTCCCGTCTCAGCCTCTAGGGGACCAACATTTACTTTTGCTACTCTCTTCCTTTTTTATATACTTGTAAAGCTCTTACAATCCATTTTTATATTTCTTGCTGGTTTACTCTCATATTCTATTTTCTCCCCCTTTATCAATTTTTTGGTCATGCTTTGCTGGTTTCCAAAACTCTCCCAATCCTCAGGTTATTACTCTTCTCGGCAACATTATAAGCCTCTTCTTTTAATCTAATACTATCCTTAACTTCTTTAGTCAGCTACAGATGGATCACTTTCTCCGTGGAGTGTTTAATTCCTCAATGGAATGTATATTCGGTGAGAATTATGAAATATTTCTTTAAATGTTTGCCATTGCTTATCTATCATCATATCTATTAATCTAATTTCCCAATCAACCTTAGCCAACACGTCCCCATACCTATTTTAATTCTCCGTCCCAATTCCAGTCTGACCTCTGTCTTCGGCCTCCTACTCTGTTTCAATGAAGCTCAACGGAAGCTCGAGGAACAGTATCTCATCTTTCGATTAGGCACTCTACAACCTTTCGGACTCGACATTAATTTCAACAATAGAAAATGCTGGAAATACTTGCTGGGTATTGTGAAGGGCAGGAGTCATTTAATCACTCCCGCCCTCCACCCTATCACAGACCTTCCACTTTGTTCTTTCCTTCTCCACCCACCCCCCCACCCCCAAACTCCCTTTCCCTCTGTACCTGCTTAAAAACTGTTAAATCTCTAACTTCTTCCAGTTCTGATGAAAGGTCATCGATCTGAAACGTTAACTCTTTTTTTCACTCCACAGATGCTGCCAGACCTGTTAAGTATTCCCAGCATTTTCTGTTTTTAAGCCAAAATAAGCCTGTTAAATTCAGCACAGTAATGTGCTTGCTGGTCTCTCTGAACTACTCGTGGAACATGAACAGTCTGGTATGCATGGAATGCTAAGTTCCACTGTAACTTTCTAAGAAACAAAGTGGAGAACAGATTAACCATGTTCAACATGGTGGTGATGGAAAAAGTTTCAAAAACTCAATAGTGGTTTGAACTCACAGGTTTCACAATTGTGCTCTTCTGCTCTGAATTCTAGATGTTTAATATGTATCTTCTATAAGGTAACATTAAGGGAAGTGAAACATGCTTTGACAGCAGTTATTCAAATTGTATGATCTAATCACAGGAATTTGAGCCCACTGTACGGATTGACACATTGAAAGAGAAAAAAAATCTTGCCAACAATGGAATAAAACTGTCCATCTACATATAAATGTATTTAACTGAGCTTGGATCGGAATTCCTAAATGAGATTACTCTTTGTAACACAGTCCTGTGCGTCCTTCTATATTTGATAAGCAGCTATCAGTGTGATTTTAATTTAAATGCCAACTGAAAACAAACTTGGATTTTGTTTAAATAGAAGACCCACAAGTAGTTTAAAAATATTTCATAAAAAAAAAACTTACCATTAACTTCAACAGATTCATTAAGTTTTGTATTTCTGTTATCGTCTTGAAAGGCAGATTCCATTGTTTTTGCAAATACAGGCTCTCCATCTCTGCAAAATGAAAAACAAAATCCCTAAAATTCTGTAGACTTTGAAGAAAATTATTCATAAAGGAAACCTTCATCTTATGTTCTGAACCATCACATTTACTTAAAAATACAACTACTCAATTTCATTTTTGAGAGTGTTGTGTAAAAGTACATTTAATATGTAGCATACCAAAAATGCATTTACTCCATATTTGTCACAACAAATGCACTTTTGCACAACACATTTATCTTTCATGGAAATGCCAGTGAAGGATTTTGTTGTGGGCAGACATCTTTCTATTTTTTTTAACACCAATAAAATTATGTTGAAATTAGGAGGCACAACTGGCAGGATCACTGTGCTGTAAAATACTCTAATTGCAATGTAAAGATTGAAATTTATTCCATGTAACAGACAGTGAAATCTCAAAAATGCAACTGTAAATAAATCAGATGATAAAACACAACTGCAACAGTGAAAGATATAAACACGAATGGCATTAAGACTGGAGCACCACATTGTAGGATAGCAAACGTTACACCCCTGTTCCAAGAAAGGGGAAAGGGAAAAGTCAGGAAATTATAGATCATTGTTTTATCTCGACTGTGGATAAACTTTTACGGGCCAGTGTTCCAACTGTGTGCTACAGGCTTAAGTTCCAGTGATAAAATCATGCAATTTGAATAACCACCGATGTACCATAATGAGTAGAAAATTGCAAGGAATGCATCCGTGAGCTCCCAATATACTTCTAGCGGCAAGATTCTCTGCTGACAGCACACATTCGGAATAGCGGTCCTCCAGAATCCATAATACAGGATGAATTTAGTGAACACTTAGAAAGGTATAGGCCAATCAGAATCAGTCAGCATGGATCTATAAAGAGGTCATGCTTGACCAATCTACCTGAATTCTTTGAGGTCACTGTGTGTGGAGAAAGGCACAGTGGTGGATGTCATATTCATAGGCTTTCAAAAGGCATTTAATACGATGCCACGTAAGAGGCTTGTACAGAAAATTAAGGGCCATAGTATTAAAAGTAATTTAGCTGCACGGATAGAGGGATGGCTAGGGGTCAGTCCACACGGACTGCAGCGCTTCAAGAAGAAGGCCCGCCACCACCTTCTAAAGGGCGACTAGGGATGGGCAATAAATGCCGGCCTTGCCAGCAACATCCATATCCCAAGAAGGAATAAATAAACTTCAGCTAATAAGGCTAAAAACAAAATGTATTTCAGGGAAACTGGCATTTACTCTCTGTATAGAGGCTACACATGCAACTATGAACGTGATCCCATATAAATACGGGATTCTATGCAAGCTATTCAAGAGCCTTTTGATTAATTCTAAACTGAACCCTAAATAAAAATACCAAGGCCTCCTCCACTGCCCAGTGTCGTAGTGGTCTATGGAGACCAACAAAGTATTAGAATCAATTCCTGTTCTGGGCTTTGTTATGATGGGGAGAAAAAAATATCTAAAACCCATGCTGGAAAATGTACATGCAATGAGGATACAAACATACAAAAAAGGGCAGAAAAAGACCAACTGGTCCAACAAGCCTGTTGCATTCCAACATGCTGCAATCTACACACACCATCAACATTTTCCTTGGTCTCTCCCAGGAGATTGTGTGACAGCTGGGGATCAGTGGTGACTGTTGGGGGGCAGCAGTCACGGAATCCCCCGAGAAAGACAAAAAACTAGAAGGATTAAAAACCATGCGTCAATTTAAGAAAAAATTCTCGAGGGGTAACTTTGCCTTTGGGTGAGAGTTTAAAATGGCGATATCAATTTAGCCGCCCGTTATATATCTCTCCAGCTTTTCATTTCCACTGACTGAAATAAAGGCAATCAAGCAAGCTCCAAGAGATCAGTGTGACTGTTATCACTGATAATGACCCACTTAACTTCCATAACACAATAGGACTGAGCTTTCTGCAGTGCCATCACAACAAAATACATTGCCAAAACTCATGATCTAGGCACACAGATGAAGAATTGGATGGCTGCCAATGGCCCTGGAACTGTACGCTATCAGCAGCACTGGGGGACGGGGGTGCTGGGTGTGTTCATGGTCGTAGGGTTAACTTGTGATGTGGCAATACTGGGATGGCAATGGTGGAGTGTGGGAGCGGGTTTATTTGATGCTGCTGTCAAAAGTGGGGGAAGGTCAGCAGTGTGGGGAAAGGCGTGGATGTTCACCATGGGGGTGGGTGAGAGCACTGAGAAGTGGCAGGAAGGAACAAGAAGGGAGAAGATGTGGGTGCTCAGGGCAAATTAATTTGAGGTTGCAGTGGGAAGGCGAAGTAACAGCAGAGAAGGTCCCATGCAGGCAGATTATTACTTAAAAGGGCTGCCTGAGCAGCGAGTTGGGAAAACCTGTATTGTTTCAAATACAGCCGAGTATTTATTTTAAATATATTATACAGAGGAAGATACAGAGCTATGGAGACAGCAGAGCAGAGGGATTAGTTTTGGATTGCTCTACCGAAGAGCTTGTACAGACACAATGGGCCAAATGGCCCCCTTCTGTGCTGTAAACTCCTTATGGTTCTGTAGGTTTCTTGAGGTGAGGATGAAGGCAGCTTCATGGTGGAGGAGCGCAAGGGCAGAGGAGTGGGCAGCAATGAGGAGGCAGAACCTGTTGTCCAATTTTAGGAGCTCCAAGATGGAGAACACTACTACAACTCAGAGATACAACTGGTACATATGAGCGGGATGTGGGCAACAGTTCCACCTACCTTGTTGACCAACCTTGGAGGACACAATCAGAGATAAGTAAAGTGAATAGGTTTAAGATTAATCACAATAGGAAAGCTTTACAGATAGGTATCACAGAAAATAGGTACAATAGGAAAGTGTTACAGGAAGTAACAGGATATATACACCATGCAAGATTTATGATATAGTTCAATAGATATAAAAAGTAATGGACAAGAATTAAATTCGACTATGTATTATATAGCTCCTGCTATCAGTAAACAGAAACAAAGTAAAGGAACACCATGAAATGAGTATTATACATTTTGTAATTTTACACTGCAACAACAGAGGATGAATCACACTACGTAAACAATTTTTTCCATGGTACCTTGTAGCTTTTAAGGTGATGGCAGGACCTGCATTTTGAAGAGCTCTCCTTGCCTCATTCATTGTCATTCCATGTGTGCTAACCCCATTAATATGATGGATAAGGTCCAATGGTTGCAGACTTCCTTCCGTATCAGCAGCTGAACCTGGGGTAATGTCATTTATATAAATCGTCTGGTATGCAGTATCACTGCCTCCTGCCACAGTCAGGCCTATACAAAAGAGACGATTAATTTACAGTCAAGTGTTTTACGCCGGGAAATGGATCAATTATTTAATCTTTTCCAAACTATTACTGTAATCCGCATTCTGTAGAATTCAGTTCTTAATTATTAAATAGTTTGGAATATTAAAAAGATAATGTGGGTAATTTTGACTTTGTGCGACAGTGTAAAACGGGTGATAGCGAATTGGCAGCCTATTTTACATCTCTCCAAATTTTTATTTAGATTGGAATCAAGATTACGCCAATGTATGCAAAGTACTAAGCACATTAGCTTCCTTATCCAACACAAATAAGGATCATTAAAGTTGTGTTTTTACCATTTTACACCATAAATTCCTGGAATTGTTTTCATTGGTAAAAGAAGTTCTCTCGATTAAATTCTGGTCCCATGCAGAGCTGTTACCATTAATAATTACCATCTGCCTATGCAAATACAATCAATTGGCGAGTGACTCACCTCCTGACTCCCCAAAGCCTTTCCACCATCTACAAGGGACAAGTCAGGAGTGTGATGGAATATTCTCCACTTGCCTGGATGAGTGCAGCTCCAACAACACTCAAGAAGCTCGACACCATCCAAGATAAAGCAGCCCGCTTGATTGGCACCCCATCCACCGCCCTAAACATTCACTCCCTTCACCACCGGCGCACTGTGGCTGCAGTGTGCACCATCCACAGGATGCACTGCAGCAACTCGCCAAGGCTTCTTCGACAGCACCTCCCAAACCCGCGACCTCTACCACCTAGAAGGACAAGAGCAGCAGGCGCATGGGAACAACACCACCTGCACGTTCCCCTCCAAGTCACACACCATCCCGACTTGGAAATATATCGCCGTTCCTTCATTGTCGTTGGGTCAAAATCCTGGAACTCCCTTCCCAACAGCACTGTAGGAGAACCGTCACCACACGGACTGCAGCGGTTCAAGAAGGCGGCTCACCACCACCTTCTCGAGGGCAATTAGGGATGGGCAATAAATGCTGGCCTCGCCAGCGACGCCCACATCCCGTGAACGAATAATTAAAAAAAAAAAATTCTCTATCCAACCTAAGATCTGTTGCCATTTCACAGGATGCAACCTTACTTGGCAGCCTTTTGTGCAACACCTTATCAAAGGCTTTTTGAAAATCTAGATACAAAGGCCTAGAAATTTGATTGCACCCAAAAATGGGTGCACAGCAGACGGGGTGCAGACACGGACCCAGGCAGCACGTTAAATTTGTGCTGGGATCTTATTAAAATGATACAGATGTACAGCCAGCGCTATCCGCACTATTCATTGGTTGCACATCTGTTTTTTCTTGGGGGGGGGTGCGGAAATCAGGTGTTTCTGATGCTACTCAAGGGAAGCTAGCACCTCTTAAAGGGGAGGTGCATTCTGGCTACAGAGAACAGGGAAAGCTTCTGAAGAAAGAAATGGCTGGTAGAAGCACTGACAGGTCACGCAGATTCTCCAATGCTGCTTTAGCAGATCTGGTATAGATGGTGGAAGGAAGATGATCCTGTACCCCCCCAGGGGGCAGAAAGCCCTCCAGGCAACACCTCCACCGTCAGTGGGAAGAGATCACAAAGGAGGTCAATGTCAGGAGCTTAGCTCCAAGGATATGGCTGAAATTACGCAAAATGTTCAATAACCTCACCAGACTTGTCAAGCTTAAGGATACTGCTCACTTACTCTCTGCTCACACCTCCACTACTCACAATACTCCTGTCATCCACTTCCCTTTACCCTCCTGCAATCACTGCACCGCATTTCCCTACACCTCCTTCTCTTCGCACACTCACTATTATGCAATCCTCACTTCCCCTCAGCTCACATCTTACACAATGCAAATGAGCAGTTTGACCACGACAGGCACATTCTTTAAACACCTTACAAGGATGTCATTGACAATTTCTTCTTTCTTGGAAGAGTAGCTCGCCCGCAACTCCAGACAGGAGGCTGCCAGTGGAGGAGGCTGAGTAGGCCTGCACATCCTCTCCCCTGTTGAAAAAAGTGTGCTGGCCATCATGAGCAGGGACAGAATAATGGTCGCAGTGACTGGCCACGCTTGAGACGATGACGTGCAGGGTTTCTTCACACCGTATCCGCTTTTCACTTCTATCTCACCCTAAACACACTGCATAACAAACTGCAGATGTTTTCACGAGCCACTTCTTTCTTTGCTCTTCCTTTACACCACAAGCTAACCCGTGTCCTCCTCTTTCATTTCAGGTGCAGAAAATGTGGAAGCCTCTGTGCCACTTCAGGAAAAGGAGCCCAGCATTCCTGAAGATGTACTGTCACTCGATTTCACTATAACAAGCACCAGCTTAGAAACTGGCACAACACGTACTTTTAGAGGATGGGCTAGAAGACGGGTCTTCTTGTGTTGAATCACTGGGCACAAGTGAGCAGGAGCTAGGGCAGGAGGCTAGGATGCCACAGATGTCAGCTCGCGTCCTAGCTCTGCTGCAGATGACTCAGATGCTGACCTACACCAGGAAATGTTGGGTGCATTGAGCAGCCCATTAGCGAGCTTGCGCACAATGGCTCAGAGCATGGAGGAGTCCCGTCCCAACTTGTGTCAAGACTTTGCGTAAAGCATGGAGACCATTCTGTCCAATATGGACCAGTCAGCTAGCTTTATCAACAGGACTGTAGCCACCATGATGGAGCCTCTCCTGACAGCAGTCAATGAAGCTCAGACGGCTGCAAACTTGGCTTTGGGGGGCCACTGTTGTCAGGGGTTTCCGGAGCATCACATCACTCCTGCACTCTGTTCTCACGCAGAGCCGGAGATGTACTGAGGCGCATTCCCAAGAGAGTGGCCTTGGGTTTATGGGAGAGGCACTTGCTGTCCTCTCTCAGGATGACAGCATACCTGCACCCCACCACCACCACCCACTCGACCAGTGCCTTTGTCAGTGCCATACAGCCAGCGGGCACAGGCTTGTATGATGTGCTGCCTGTGGTCACAAACCAGCTGCACATTGAGGGAGTAGGGTTCCTTTCAATTGATAAAGATGTCAGGCTGGTGATGGAGAGCATGCAAGGCAATCTGGGTACAGTTTATCGCATCTTGGAGCCTGAGGAAGCCAGTAATGTGGACACAGCCTAATGCTCTCTCGACCTGCTTTGCTCTGTCCATGGGGAGCGATATGTAGGTGTTCCTCCTGGAGTAGGCAACCTCAGTGATCTCCGATACAGTTGTGGACTGCAAACTGGAATGAATGCTCAGTTCAGACAGTGCTCCTCTGAGAAGTTCAGGTAGGAGAAGTGCTCCCTGAAGTTCCATTGTAGGTATGGCCTCCTACTCCTCCCAGCTGCTCCTTCTCCCTCCAGTTTACCTTGCTGTTCCCTCATCCTCCAGCCCCAAAGGCAGTTCTACCTCACTGCTCATGACTGCAGTACAACTGTTGTGAAGGCAGCCGAAACAATGCAAAATCTTCTTCTCAACAGTCAGTCAGAAAACAGGCCAAAAAATGTCCAGAAGTTAACCAGCAGCCTAAAAGAACAAACCAGCAACTAACCTGTGAGTAGTGGGTGAGGCCTTTAAATAGCACTGCTGAATGGGTCTTTCTTGCCTGTAAGTGCTATGAGTTGCTGGGTGAGTTTATCACATGGAGAGTCAGGTGCTGGGGTGGCCCAGTATCACAAAGGACCCTTATTTAAATGTTTTAATCAGTAACTTTAATGATCTGGTGTGCGCGCTGGATGCCTATGGAGCAGCTTGAGCCAATATGGCAGGCGGCGCACTTCCATCTTGTTATAAGCTTGCCATATTTGATGCTTAGATGCCCATTTTGCCCCTGAAAAACAGGTGCAATGCCATCAAATTTCTAGGCCATAGTATCTACTGGGTTTCCATTATCCACCAACTTTATAACCTCTTCAAAACTTCAATCAAATTGGTGAGATAGCACCTCCTTTTCCTTTCTCTAATAGCCCCTCTCTTTCAGATGAGCATTCAACTTATCGCTAATAATTCCTTTCAGCAACTTGTTTAGAACTGAAGTTAAACTAATGAACCTATAATTTCCTGGTTCTGACTTACTGCCCTTTTAAAATATAGACACTACATGGGCCTCTCTCCAGTCACTGGGAACAATCCCAGACTTTTCAAATCTCTTGCTTGTTTTCTTGACTCTTAGTTATGTTCCAAATAGAAACTAATTTTTTACAAATTTTCTCTGACTTTGCCTAGGTTTACTGGGGTCCATTTCACCTCTGATTCTTCCGAGTCTGACACAAAAAAACCTGAAAAACACCCTAAAAAACCCAGGTTTTTAAATTGGCAATAAACCCAAACTTTAATGATCCACAAATATAAAACAATGAAAAAGATTTTAACTTGGCTTTAATTTTGGATCCAACAAAATTGTAACAGAAGAACATATAATGAAATTATAATGTTTCCTGGACCCTAACTTTCACCTAAATAAAGACTGTTTAGTCACTTTACTGTTATATTTTAACACATGCAATTTTTTTTAAAGTATCATGATCAATCTACAGTATTAACTTCCAGGCAGCCAAGTTTATAGCATTTTTCTAAATTGCAAAACAGCCTACGTTGTGTAAAATGTGCATGTTCACTATAGCAGATTCATTTCCAGGTACATTCTATACTGTGGGAGACAGAAAGGACAGAAGTTCCAATAACAATGACAGTCTCTCAGTTAAATTCAGTCACAATATATACACTGTTCAAACTTACATCATCCTTATCTATTATTACAAACACAACAAACAGAATGGTTTAAAAAGCTTTACCTAGTTCATGCTCATGGCACAGCATTGTGATATCAGGGAGACTTTGTGGATTTATTGGAAACTCTGGTATTTCCAGGACCCGTCCAATTACTAAAGTGATTGTATCTGGGATAGATCGAAGAAAATCCACTGCTTCTGCATGACTCATGCTGGTGATGTCAACACCATTCACCTATGGCAAGCAGTGGCAAAAGAAACTAAAGCAGTTATCATGTAAGACACATTTTCCAAATAAATGAGTCACCCAACTAAACGCCCATTCGCACGCTTACTGCATCTCTGCTTGTGCTTGGGCTTGTTTTGTCTGGTAGATTTTGCTCACATGAAGCCTGTTTTGCAATCTGATTCTGTTAGTTACTCAACTGTTAATGTGAAACCCTGTACCTAATAACATTTATTAAACTGCAATTGCTTCACAGATACTTTATACTTTCATTGCAACAAAAGCTCTGCTCAAGTGTCAATTAATGCCATTTAGGAAACATTTTGTTGCATTTTAAAAGGACCATCACTATAGACATGCTCTGGTAAAAAAGTTCAAGCAATATGTCTCAATATAGATATGATATCCTAGAATTAACACACCAGCTAATCATTTTATTTTAACCAGTTCTAGGATCACTGCTAAATACTCAAGAGAGAGATTTGGAAATTAGACATTTCTTATTTTTCATTTATTTTTAAAATACATGAAAAGTCAAAAAATTAAACACTTGGATCCACCTCATAACGTAACACTGCAAGCCCAGTCACTATACTACAGAGAACAAAAGTAGCTGGGACAAGAGGAGACAATAATGAAGTAATGTTCCTATAGTTCAAAAAAATCTTGATTATAAAGCTCTGCTCATATATTTATTATCTCAATTAAAGATTTGGAGAAGAATTTGTTTTAATGGAGAAGTCTTAGAGCAGTCACTTAATATTTAACCATTTAGAGACCCAATTTTATTAGAAGATCACAAGATAATTACAGATTGGGAAGGCTATTTGGCCCTTCTTAGTTCATCTATCCCGAAAGTCCCTACCACAATCCCCCCATTTCATCATCTTAAATGATTTTCTCCATCACTACTTTGTCTGCAATCCATTCCAAGTGCTTCCTGCTATCAGTCTTGTCTATACTTTTAATAGTTTGAACCTGTGTCCTTTTGTCCTACTCTCGCAGTTTTAAGTAATGTTCCAGATTTACTTTTTCCATTCCCTTAACTACTTTATATAACTATAAGATCACCTATCAGACACATCCTTTTGAAGCTGAAAAGCCCATAGGGAAAAATAATCCCCTAGGATGGGCGAGAGAGGGGGTTAAAAATTCAAAAATGGGAAGCCTGACCTCAATCCGCCAGTTTTAATGGAGGCAGGTTGTGGGGTAGGTGACTAACCTGCTCTCCAAAGGCAGGTCTGTCATTTAAATATTTTAATGAGGCTGCATGCCTCAAATTTTAGAAGGCTTTTAGACTTAACGCCTGCGGGCCGGATTTCCCAGGGCTCGGGAAACCCAGCAGCTGATGGAAAACGAAAATGACCGGATCCAGCAGGTAAGTGCCTTTCCAGCAATGTTTGTGGGCCAGGAGGAGCAGGAGTGCTTCCCCTCGGCCCCCCAATCAAACCTGCTTACATCCCCAGGACTCCCCCTCTCCCCCATGATCGGATCCCCCTCCCGCCTTTCCGATCTCTCCCTCCACCCCCTCCTCTCAGGTCCCCAGCCGTGGCCTTCTATCGCAGGCCGTCCCGCCGCCAGCCTGTCAGCCTCTCAATCTGGCTGGCTGCCGGACCAGAAACAGAATCAATAAATTTATATGCGGTCCTGCCGTTAAATTCGGCAGGACCTCTGGATTACCTGCATTTCCAGGTTTCCTGTCCGCTACGACCTCCCCCAACCCCTGCTCTGTCCTCGTAAATATCGGGGCCCATATTTTCCATTCTTTTCTCATAACTCAACCTCTGACACTGGGGATCAGCCTCTTGGCTCTTCTCTGCACTGCCTCCAGTGCATGAATATCTCCTTTGTTTCTCAGTGGCTATAACTGAGTGTAGTACCCAAGGTATGGGCTGACCAGAGCACTGTACAGTTTGATCATGATTTCCTCTGACATATTGTACTGTTTTGGTTATGCAGTTCAACATCCTATTGGCTCTGTTGACTGCTGCTCTGCATTGGTTCGACATGTTGAGCGTAGAGTCTACTAAGACTCCTTGGTCTCTTTCAACTTCTTCCTGAACTTTTTCAACACCATTCATGGAGCAGATGTGTCTCCCACCTTTCCTTCCTATGTATAATACTTTACTCTTGTCAACATTAAATTTCATCTGCCATTGTTCTGCCTTCATATATATTCTGTTTGCCTCATTCTTTCATTTCTGAGCTGCTTCCTTTGATTCCCCTGCTCCTCCAACTTTGGCATCATCAGCAAACTTGACTGATTTGGATGGAGTTTCCCCCGCCCTGACATAATTCCTCTTAACAAGCACCTTTTGTTTTCTACTCTTCAGCCAATATCTAAATCATTTCCATGATTTACCATAAATCCCTACAATTTTGATCTTAACTAATAACCCCATGTATGAAACTTTGTCAGATGACTTCTGGAAGTTGAGGTACATCACATAGTACGGTTTCCCACAGTCCACTTGAGTTGTCACTTCCTCAATAAAGTCTAGGTGTTGTTCAGGCTCGATCTTTCCCTTCTCGACCCATGTGAACTGCTGTTTATTAGATTATCGTTGTATACATAATTCTCAAGTTTACATTAATTATGTCAATATATATTTAGGCTAATTATTTTTGAACTGATTGGGCATACCATGATCAGCCTGTCACCAGGTCTCAATCTTCCATCACTTTTTGCAGGGTCCTGGATGATGTCATGGATGTAGCAACCAATGTTCTCATCCCCTTTTGTCACAGTGAATCCTAGACTCCCCTTTTCTGATTTCTTCAAAGTAACATGCAGCTCTGCTTCCTATTGAAATGGAAATGCTAATTATTTTAGAACAAGCAGCAGGCATCGACACACAAGAAAAATCTACCTGTGAATTATATAAGAGTGCCCATTAGAATAAACTAGCTTGTTCATAAGAGGGTCTGAAATTAAATGAGTTAACAAATTTTAAATACACTGGATTTTCATTCTTTATTCAAACAGTGTGACAGTAATTGATAAATCAATCACAAATTTAAATCCATTGTCGTGATTACTTCACAATGACCACTATTTTGTCAAAATAGGTGTAACAGGTAACCAGTATCATTAATACTTACAGGCTGTAATTCAGCATCTTCCTCCTCCTCTTCAAGGTTCTTGGTGTCCTGATGCTGCACTGAAGTACTTATTACATCTGAAGATTCCATTTCAGATCTTGAAGTGGAACTAATGCAGTTCTTATCTACAGGAGTAGGTGAGGGAACCTCAGGTTCAAATCCAAAACCTTGATCCAGTGCAACGTCCCGAAGAATTGGTGAAGGTGGCTTTCTAGAATATAATTAGGATTAAGAAGGGCTTAAACTAGGGAAGTCTATATTAACAATCTAAATCATAAGTGAGCTTTCTTCAACAAAGGAGTGTCTTTTCAAGCAATGACTTGTTTTTTCATTAAATTGCTCAGATCATCAACAGCTCAATTTGAAATATGGAATGTTTTAAAAACAAAAGTGACACGGGAATGTAGAAATTCCTATTGGCGATTTGATCATATGAACATTAAATACATTAGTACTAAATTCATCCTTCCAATGATGTGATGGAGGCATTAACCCATTAAATGTTCGTATTGTAAAACAGGTGACAATAATTTCTACCCAATAGTTATCCAACATCTGGTATAAAAATAAAATTAGCTCCAGTACTCTCTGTAGCCCCTTGCACATGTCAGAATGTACCTGAATTGTGTGTGTATGTTGGTGAATGGGAGTATTCCTTTATCATCTTCTATTCAGGCACAGAATGGAGTTTACTGTGACAATACTGTTCTAGATTTAGAAAGAAAAATGAACTTGCATTTATATAACACCATTCCCAATCCTCAGGATGTCCCAAGTGCTTCAATTAAGTACTTTTGAAGTCTTGTCACTGCTGTGATGTAGGCAAATGTAGCAGCCAATTTGCGCACAGAAAGACGCCCCCAAATAGCAATGAGATAAATGACGAGATACTCTGATTTAGTGATATTGGTTGAGGGGTAAATGTTGGCTAGGACACTGGTAGAACTTCCTCAAATAGTGCTATACGGTCTTTTACGTCCATCCGAGAGGGCAGACGGGGCCTCAGTTAATTGCCTCATCCGAAAGACTCTCTATTCTTGAGTCAGAAGGTTGTGGGTTCAAACCCTGCTCCGAGACCTGAGCACATAATCTAGGCTTAAACTTCAGTGCAATACAGAGGGAATGTTGTACCATCAAAGCTGCTATCTTTCAGATGAGATGTTAAATGGAGGTCCCATCCACCTGTTGAGGTGGATGTAAAAGATCCCAGGGAAGGGAGTTCTCCCAGTGTTCTGGTCAACTTTCTTTCATCAATCAACACCACCAAAAACAGATTATTTGCTTAGTCATCTCAGTTGGCATGCAAGATTGGCTGATGCATTCGTCCACAACAACAGTAATTTGCTTTATCTAATGAAAGAGAATGGCATATGGAAAGAAAAGCAAAACAGTAAGATTGCATTGCAGTAAGATGAGGGTAGGCTTGCTTTTTGTTTTAATGAGTGGGGCTTGTACAATATTGCTTTTTTTGCAAAGTGAAATTGGTTTCACACTTAAATTGATAATGAACTAGTTATTTTCAAACAAATCAAATATCCTGCACATTATTGTAAGAAATATGAAGAGATTGGACAAAGCAGTGGGTTAAAGAATACTGTCGTTGAAATTCCATGAGGACTCTCCCGATCTCCTCGGGCAGGATTTTAATAGCCTGACAGGCTGGCTGCCTACAGGAGCTGCACATCCGAGGGTGGGGGGGGGGCAGGAGAGAGAGAGAGAGAGCTCATCGGCAGTTAGGATAGAGATTTGGGGGGGGCGGGGAGAAGCAAAGGTTAGAGGGGAGACATCGGACATCGGGAACAGAGTCGGGAACAGTGGAGACATTGGGATCGATTTGGGGGAGGGGGTGGCGGGTTGTCCAAGCAACATCGTTTTTAAGGTGTGTTTAATTACTTTTTTTTACAATGGAAATTGTAATTTAATTTAATTTATTTAGTTTATTTTTCACTGATCTGGCCCTTCCCGCCTGGTTTTACCAGGCGTGAATTGGAAACCGTGGGAAAGCCGCCTAGGTAATGTTAAAATCTTTTTAACTGTCCAATACACAAAAAATAAACTACCATAAGTACTTCAATGAGGTACATTTGCTCCTTTAATTATCGGCCCGCTGGGTTTAAGTGGGGGCGGGACTTCCTGGTGACTGCTGTACACACGCACACAGATTTGCCTGACACTCATTCAAAAATGTATGGGTTCCAGCCGGGATGTATGCCCGCTCCCAAAAACAGCGATTTTGATTGACCCCCATCCCAAACCCACCCGTTTTTCCCTTTTAAAATCCTGCCCCTTCTGTAATTTCAATGGAAGATTGGCAGAACCTCAAGAGAAATGGCTGGAAATGATTGTTTATACCATTTCACTGAGGATTCTGTAGGTCTCCTGCTGAAATTATGACAGGAGATTGGGCAAAATTCCATGTAATTTCTAGACCCTTTTCCATTCTTCAGGACCTGAGTTTCAATTCAACACAAATGAAATGAAAGGTATCCACCACTCTGCTGGCTGCAAAGGTATCATGATAAATAAGTGTGTCTAGTTTCAACCCCTGTAGGTGTGGTGCAGTAGCAGAAGCCAGCAGAGAATTTGGCACAAACTGGCAATGCTACTCAGGGAGGGTACAAGCTAGTGTGGAAGTGGCAAACTCGCATTGGTGCAATAGTGCTCATCTAAGGTTGGAGTTAAGTTGTATTGTGGAAGCTCAGTGAAGAGAGCACTGCTCTGCATCTGGCCATGATATATCTGACCTGGGAGTGCTTCACAGTGACACCAGTGCCCAATAGTTTCCAGTCCCCATTACAGATATTCCTTACTTTGATTAGCAAAGAAAAATCACCAAAAATATTAATTGAATATAAAACAGAATAAAACATAAAACCTACAAAATCACTATTAGAGTTGGCCTTGATTGCTGTATCGATTATAAAGATTTTATTTATTTCTGTCCTTACAAGGACTGCTAGTCATTATACCACAGAACCTGAACAAAGTCCTGCTGCTTTTCATTTGAACCATATATGCTGATCATTTATACAACATTAAACAGAAAATGTTCGAAGGTGCATAAAATGTGGAAATGTATGCTTCAAAACCAACCTGTTAATTAGCTCTGGTTTAGAAGATTCTTGTGGGGAAAAGTAAATATTTTGGATGGTTCCTTCCTGGCTGCATGGCATTTCATATTGGTTGCTGGAGAAAGATATCACACTCCCAGATGTTTGACAAAGGGTGATGTTTTTGTTGAGCCTGACATCCCCTTTTAACATGGAATGCTTATCAACATCATCACAGTCTGTGCTGTCACTATAGCTATCCCTTCGAGAAGGAGATTTCAATCTTGGATTCTGAAATTCATTTTCAATCTCGAGGTCATCTTCATCCACTGTGCTGCTACTCGTCTTTCCAGACATCAGAGAGCTGTCCAAGCACTGTTTCTGTAATTTAGTTCCATATATCTCTTTTGGCAGGGCATCATTTACACTCTGTAACAATCACGGAATGCCCTTTAGTCAAATTATAGATATTTATTTTTTAAAAAGCAGTTTTCAACTGTTGCACAATCTGAAGCTTTGTTTTTACCTCTATGCTTCCAAGGGATTGCATTCCCTTATTAATTATGCAGCCACCATAATTATATTTAAGTGCACATCTACTGCAATGCAAAAGCAGAAAAATACTTTCTTAAAATGCCAAATGCTTCGTAGATACATTTATATTGAAAGCATAACAACTTGAATTAGATCTATTTTTGTGAGAAGGCTGTTACAAAGAACAATATGGGCGGACTATTGATGAAGTAATCAGGGCCAATGCAAATTTTGGGGAGGAGGGAATGTAGCATCAGTAACAGCAGGGACAACCACAATGACCAAAATATCTGAAATAAAGATTAAGTACACACTTAGTACTGGAGAAATAATCAATTCTGATAGAGAAAATGCAAGCACAGAACGCAAAAAGTAAATTAAGAGTTCACAATTAGAATTTTAAAAAACAGCTCGATTATACTGCAGAATCAATGCACGGCTTTACAGAATGGGAGGCAGATGCAATTTCCTCAGTCCGCTGAATTTCTGATTTCAGGCACACTGCTGCAGGGAGACACCTGACACTGATCAAGTGTGGGAGAGGGAAAACTGGAGGGAGAGTTGCCATGCCTTCTAGTGACCAACTGGTGAGGTCTGGGAGCAACACATCCTCCAATCCAAAGGTAGTACGTGGCCTAGCATGTTCTTTCGAGGGAGGAAAGGGAGAAACTAGGATTTCACATGTTCAAAGAAAAAAAATACTACTACCATTCTACCATCCATACAGAAAACTGAATGCATGCCAAACAATAATACTGAAACAGTTCTGCTGGTTTGTATGGAACTCCAATTTCTCCCCCAGAAAATTTGTATACAAGCTGGACTGACTGTCTTGGTATAATTTCATTCTACGCCTGCTTCTCCTGCCCTTCCATTGCCTTGTCTCCATTTTTCTTCCTTCCTATCTCTGACTTGCTTTGTTACTTTTCTGGTTTCTAATTTTGGGCTAAAGGAGGAAACAAAACATACCTAGTCCCACTCTAATTGAACATTACATAGAGCTGCCGAGACAAGCACTGTCTTGCAAGATGCTCAAGCAAGCAAAATCAGCTCATTTGGCAGTTTTAGAGAAAAATGCAATCCCACCTCAAGCACCACCCGAAAGCCACTATTTCAACAAATTGAAGGTTAGAGGAATGAAAAAGGCCGATGCTTAGCAGAAAACGCAAAATGGTAAAAAGAGAATACAATCCCAGATTCAGCACAAGGGCTTCCAGATAAAATTTAGGAAGACTGTATTATTCCTCATTAAATGGAATGCAATGCCTACAGGATTGCTGCACAAATAAAGCACGATACATTTTTGAAGTGTAGTTAAAACTTTTGAAGTGCTTTGAGGTTAGCAGCAGTGATTCAGTGAAACAATTCAGCATGTAGAAACGTGTCCTGGCTGTGTTAGGCATACTAAATTAGGCCTTCATCATTACACTGAGAAGATTCGTATGGTATAACTTTCTAAAAGGTAGTTCAAAGTAACAAATACTTACGGGTTTGATAACAAAAATATATTTTTTTCCAGACACAGGTATAGGTGTGGGATTAACATACTGTTAGCGTCCTAAGTATTGTACTGATTTCCAAGAGGAACCAGAAGTCTAATAAGTTACTTAACAATTTTAGTGAAAATATTTCTTTTTGTAAGTCACTTAAGTAATGGATGGATAATGCTGCAACATTGCTCCCCCTCCCCTCCAATTCCATCTCTCAAAGCAGAAGAATTAAAAACTGTTAAACAAAAATGAATTTTTGATCAAACATGAAGGATGGGGCTTATTTATAATGTACAACTATATATTGTTTATACATTTTAGAATTCATTGCATTGTGAAAAATAAACTAAACTATGGTTCAGAAATTCAGGTATGCCCATTTTTGGGAACGCGGAAGGTGCAGGGTTCATTCCCTGCACCTGAACGGTGAGGTCCGAGGCTCTCTAGATATTGGGCCGCAGGCCTCATTATATTGGAGCTAGCACGACGATGAGAGCCCGCCAGTGAAGAGGAGTGCAAGATCGGTACACTGCGCCTTCCACGTGCCCAAAAGTGGGCATGCCTGAATTTCTGAACCATAGTTTAGTTCATTTTTCACAATGAAATGAATTCTAAAATGTGTAAGCAATATATAGTTGTACATTATAAATAAGCCCCATTCTTCATGTTTGAATAAAAATCCAACGTGTTGTGTGGCACGACCACCGTGCTAAATGGGATAGATTCAGAACAGATCTAGCAGCTCAAAACTGGGCATCCATGAGGCGCTGTGGGCCATCAGCAGCAGAAGAATTGTATTCCAGCACAATCTGTAACCTCATGGCTTGGCATATTCTTCACTCTACCATTACCAACAAGCCAGGGGATCAACCCTGGTTCAATGAGGAGAAACTTCTTCACTCAGAGGGTAGTAGGTCTGTGGAATTTGCTGCCCCAGGAAGCTGTGGAAGCTACATCATTAAATAAATTTAAAACAGAAATAGACAGTTTCCTAGAAGTAAAGGCAATTAGGGGTTACGGGGAGCGGGCAGGAAATTGAACATGAATTTAGATTTGAGGTTAGGATCAGATCAGCCATGATCTTATTGAATGGCGGAGCAGGCTCGAGGGGCCAATTGGCCGACTCCTGCTCCTATTTCTTATGTTCTTTATGTTAATGAGGAGTGTAGAAGAGCATGCCAGGAGCAGCACCAGGCGTACCTACAAATGAGGTGCCAACCTGGTGAAGCTACAACTCAGGACTATATGCATGCTAAACAGCGGAAGCAACATGCTATAGACAGAGCTAAGCGATTCCACAACCAACGGATCAGATCAAAGCTCTGCAGTCCTGCCACATCCAGTCGTGAATGGTGGTGTACAATTAAACAACTAACAGGAGGAGGAGGCTCTGCAAACTTCCCCATCCTCAATGATGGCGGAGTCCAACAAGTGAGTGCAAAAAACAAGGCGGAAGCGTTTGCAACCATCTTCAGCCAGAAGTGCCGAGTGGATGATCCATCTTGGCCTCCTCCCGATATCCCCACCATCACAGAAGCTGATCTTCAACCAATTCCATTCACTCCACGTGATATCAAGAAACGGCTGAGTGCACTGGATACAGCAAAGACTATGGGCCTCGACAACATCCCGGCTGCAGTGCTGAAGCCTTGTGCTCCAGAACTAGCTGCGCCTCTAGCCAAGCTGTTCCAGTACAGCTACAACGCTGGCACCTACCCAACAATGTGGAAAATTGCCCAGCTATGTCCTGTCTACAAAAAAAACAGGACAAATCCAATCCGGCCAATTACCGCCCCATCAGTCTACTCTCAATCATCAGCAAAGTGATGGAAGGTGTCGTCGACAGTGCTATCAAGCAGCACTTACTCACCAATAACCTGCTCACCGATGCTCAGTTTGGGTTCAGCCAGGGCCACTCGGCTCCAGACCTCATTACAGCCTTGGTCCAAACATGGACAAAAGAGCTGAATTCCAGAGGTGAGGTGAGAGTGACTGCCCTTGACATGGACAGTGCTATCAAGCAGCACTTACTCACCAATAACCTGCTCACCGATGCTCAGTTTGGGTTCAGCCAGGGCCACTCGGCTCCAGACCTCATTACAGCCTTGGTCCAAACATGGACAAAAGAGCTGAATTCCAGAGGTGAGGTGAGAGTGACTGCCCTTGTCGGTGAGCGGCGGCAAAGAGCGAGACCAGAGCGGGGATAAAAACAGCGCGGAGAGAGCGAGAGTTCAGTCGGTGAGCGGGAGAGAGTGAGACCAGAGCGGGGATAAAAACAGCGCGGAGAGAGCGAGAGTTCAGTCGGTGAGCGGCGGCAAAGAGCGAGACCAGAGCGGGGATAAAAACAGCGCGGAGAGAGCGAGAGTTCAGTCGGTGAGCAGCGGCAAAGAGCGAGACCAGAGCGGGGATAAAAACAGCGCGGAGAGAGCGAGAGTTCAGTCGGTGAGCGGGAGAGAGCGAGACCAGAGCGGGGATATAAACAGCGCGGAGAGAGCGAGAGTTCAGTCGGTGAGCGGGAGAGAGCGAGACCAGAGCGGGGATATAAACAGCGCGGAGAGAGCGAGACCAGAGCTTACTCTGAAAGCGAGACTCTGAGACCAGCGGCAGTTCGGGATGACGTCACCAGTCAGAAAGTGACGCGGCACAGGGGAGGCAGCTGATTGGTGAGTAGGTTCAGGTGAGTATTTCTACCATTTTACTGTAAGTAAAGTAATAAGAAAGGGAAGATCTGCAGGTTTTATAGCAGATAGTGTTTTTTTTTAGTGAACCTAGGTCCCTAGTATAGTTAACATTTTCTAATTTCAACGTAATTTAAAAGGGGTAACTCAGCTAAGGCAAGTCATGGCAGCAGACCTCGCACCCGTGATATGCTTCTCCTGCAAGATGTGGGAAGTCATGGACACTACCAGTGTCCCTGCCGACCATGTGTGCAGGAAGTGTGTCCACCTGCAGCTACTGACCGATCGTATCTCGGAGCTGGAGCTGCGGGTGGACTCACTGTGGAGCATCCGCGATGCAGAGAAACTCGTGGATAGCACGTTTAGCGAGTTGGTCACACCGCAGGTAAAGGGTATACAGGCAGGAAGTGAATGGGTGACCACCAGGAAGAGTAAGAGGTGCAGGCAGGTAGTGCAGGGGTCCCCTGTGGCCATCCCCCTCTCAAACAGATATGCCACTTTGGATGCTGTTGTGGGGGATGACTTATCAGGGGAAGGCAGCAGCAGCCAACTTCCTGGCACCACGGGTAGCTCTGCTGCACAGGCTGGGAGGAAAAAGAGTGAAAGAGCTATAGTGATAGGGGACTTAATTGTAAGGGGAATAGACAGGCGTTTCTGCGGCCGCAACCGAGACTCCAGGATGGTGTGTTGCCTCCCTGGTGCAAGGATCAAGGACGTCTCGGAGCGGCTACAGAACATTTTGGAGGGGGAGGGCGAACAGCCAGCTGTCGTGGTGCACATAAGCATCAACGATATAGGTAAAAAAGGGGATGAGGTCCTAAAAGCAGAATATAGGGAGTTAGGAGGTAAATTAAAAAATAGGACCTCAAAGGTAGTAATCTCAGGATTGCTGCCAGTGCCACGTGCTAGTCAGAGTAGAAATAGGAGGATATTTCAAATGAATACGTGGCTAGAGGAATGGTGCAAGGGGGAGGGATTCAAATTCCTGGGACACTGGAAACGGTTCTGGGGGAGGTGGGACCAGTACAAACCGGACGGTCTGCACCTGGGCAGGGCCGGGACCGCTGTCCTAGGAGGAGTGTTTGCTAGTGCTGTTGGGGAGGGTTTAAACTAAAGTGGCAGGGGGTTGGGAACCTGAGCAGGGAGAGAGAGGAAAGCGTAACAGGAAGGGACAGAAGGTATGGAGTAATAGGTAAAGTGTTAAAAAAGGAAAAAGCAGGAACTAAGCGTCACAAAACAGATTTGAAAGTTCTTTATCTGAATGCACGTAGCATTCGTAACAAAATGGACGAGTTAATGGCACAAATAACTAGGTATGGGTATGATCTTGTGGCCATTACAGAAACATGGCTGCAGGGTGACAACGACTGGGAATTAAATATGCCAGGGTATTTAACAATCAGGAAGGACAGGCAGGAAGGAAGGGGAGGTGGGGTGGCTATGTTAATAAAGGAAGGAATCACTGTAATACAGATAAATGATATTGGGACAAAGCATCAAGATAATGAAACAGTTTGGGTGGAGATAAGGAATAATAAGGGGAAAAAAACATTAGTGGGCGTAGTATATAGGCCTCCTAATAGTTGCAACTCTGCTGGAAGAAGTATTAATCAGGAAATAGTCGGGGCATGTAATAAGGGAACAGCTATAATTATGGGGGATTTTAATTATCATATTAACTGGACAAATCAAATTGGGCAGAGCAGCCTTGAGGACGAGTTCATTGAGTGCATCAGGGATGGATTTCTTGAGCAGTATGTAACTGATCCTACAAGGGGGCAGGCAACCTTGGACCTGGTCCTGTGTAATGAGTCAGGATTAATTAATAATGTCCTAGTTAAGGATCCCCTTGGAACGAGCGACCACAACATGGTTGAATTCCATATCCAATTAGAGGGTGAGAAGGTTGATTCTCAAACAAGCGTACTGAGCTTGAATAAAGGAGACTATGATGGTATGAGAGCGGAATTGATTAAAGTGGACTGGGAAAATAGATTAAAGGGTAAGACGGTACATGAGCAGTGGTGTTCATTTAGGGAGTTATTTTACAACTTTCAAAATAAATATATTCCACTGAGGAAAAAAGGGTGTAAAAGAAATGACAGCCATCCGTGGCTAAGTAAAGAAATCAAGGATAGTATCCGACTAAAAACAAAAGGTAGCCAAACTTAGTGGGAGGATAGAAGATTGGGAATTCTTCAAAAGACAGCAAAAGTAACTAAAGGATTGATTAAGAAAGGGAAGTTAGATTATGAAAAGAAATTAGCAAAAAATATAAAAACAGATAGCAAGAGTTTCTATAGTTATATAAAAAGAAAAAGGGTGGCTAAGGCAAACGTAGGTCCCTTAGAGGATGAGACCGGGAAATTAATGGTGGGAAACATGGAGATGGCAAAAATGCTGAACAAATATTTTGTTTCAGTCTTTACAGTAGAGGACACTAAGAATATACCAACACTGGACAAACAGGGGACTCTACGGGGGGAGCTGCTAAATACGATTAAAATCACTCAGGAGATGGTACTCAGTAAAATAATGGGACTCAAAGCGGATAAATCCCCTGGACCTGATGGCTTCCATCCTAGGGTCTTGAGGGAAGTGGCAGTAGGGATTGTGGATGCTTTGGTGATAGTTTTCCAAAATTCCCTGGACTCAGGAGAGGTCCCGGCAGATTGGAAAACTGCTAATGTAACATCGTTATTTAAAAAGGGTAGTAGGCAGAAGGCTGGAAATTATAGGCCAGTTAGCTTAACATCTGTGGTGGGTAAAATTTTGGAGTCTATTATTAAGGAGACAGTAACGGAACATTTAGATAAGCATAATTTAATACGACAAAGTCAGCATGGCTTTATGAAGGGGAAGTCATGTCTGACAAATTTGCTTGAGTTCTTTGAGGATATAACGTACAGGGTGGATAAAGGGGAACCAGTGGACATAATGTATTTAGACTTCCAGAAGGCATTCGACAAGGTGCCACATAAAAGATTATTACTTAAGATAAAAAATCACGGGATTGGGGGTAACATTCTGGCATGGGTGGAGGATTGGTTATCGAACAGGAAGCAGAGAGTTGGGATAAATGGTTCATTTTCGGACTGGCAACCAGTAACCAGTGGTGTTCCACAGGGGTCGGTGCTGGGTCCCCAACTCTTTACAATCTATATTAACGATTTGGAGGAGGGGACCGAGTGCAACATATCAAAATTTGCAGATGATACAAAGATGGGAGGGAAAGTAGAGAGTGAGGAGGACATAAAAAACCTGCAGGGGGATACAGACAAGCTGGGTGAGTGGGCGGAGATTTGGCAGATGCAATATAATATTGGAAAATGTGAGGTTATGCACTTTGGCAGGAAAAATCAGAGAGCAAGTTATTTTCTTAATAGCGAGAGACTGGAAAGTACTGCAGTACAAAGGGATCTGGGGGTCCTAGTGCAAGAAAATCAAAAAGTTGGTATGCAGGTGCAGCAGGTGATCAAGAAAGCCAACGGAATGTTGGCTTTTATTGCTAGGGGGATAGAATATAAAAACAGGGAGGTATTGCTGCAGTTATATAGGGTATTGGTGAGACCGCACCTGGAATACTGCATACAGTTTTGGTCTCCATACTTAAGAAAAGACATATTTGCTCTCGAGGCAGTACAAAGAAGGTTCACTCGGTTAATCCCGGGGATGAGGGGGCGGACATATGAGGAGAGGTTGAGTAGATTGGGACTCTACTCATTGGAGTTCAGAAGAATGAGAGGCGATCTTATTGAAACATATAAGATTGTGAAGGGGCTTGATCGGGTGGATGCGGTAAGGATGTTCCCAAGGATGGGTGAAACTAGAACTAGGGGGCATAATCTTAGAATAAGGGGCTGCTCTTTCAAAACTGAGATGAGGAGAAACTTCTTCACTCAGAGGGTGGTAGGTCTGTGGAATTTGCTGCCCCAGGAAGCTGTGGAAGCTACATCATTAGATAAATTTAAAACAGAAATAGACAGTTTCCTAGAAGTAAAGGGAATTAGGGGTTATGGGGAGCGGGCAGGAAATTGGACATTAAGCTGAGTTCGGATCGGTCAATGCCCTGTGGGTGGCGGAGAGGGCCCAGGGGCTGTGTGGCCGGGTCCTGCTCCTACTTCTTGTGTTCTTTAGATTTGTGGTTGGGATCAGATCAGCCATGATCTTATTGAATGGCGGAGCAGGCTCGAGGGGCCGATTGGCCTACTCCTGCTCCAATTTCTTATGTTCTTATGACATCAAGGCAGCATTTGACCGAGTGTGGCACCAAGGAGCCCTAGTAAAATTGAAGTCAATGGGAATCAGGGGGAAAACTCTTCAGTGGCTGGAGTCACACCTAGCACAAAGGAAGATTGTAGTGGTTGTTGGAGGCCAATCATCTCAGCCCCAGGACATTGCTGCAGGAGTTCCTCAGGGCAGTGTCCTCGGCCCAACCACCTTCAGCTGCTTCATCAATGACCCCATCCATCATAAGGTCAGAAATGGGGATGTTCGCTGATGATTGCACAGTGTTCAGTTCCATTCGCAACCCCTCAAATAATGAAGCAGTCCGAGCCCGCATGCAGCAAGACCTGGACAACATCCAGGCTTCAGCTCAGAAGTGGCAAGTAACATTCGTGCCAGAAAAGTGCCAGGCAATGACCATCTCCAACAAGAGAGAGTCTAACCACCTCCCCTTGACATTCAACGGCATTACCATCATCGAATCCCCCACCATCAACATCCTGGTGGTCACCATTCACCAGAAACTTAACTGGACCAGCCATATAAATACTGTGGCTACAAGAGCAGGTCAGAGGCTGGGTATTCTGTGGCGAGTGACTCACCTCCTGACTCCCCAAAGCTTTTCCACCATCTACAAGGCACAAGTCAGGAGTGTGATGGAATAATCTCCACTTGCCTGGATGAGGGCAGCTCCAACAACACTCAAGAAGCTTGACACCATCCAAGACAAAGCAGCCCGCTTGATTGGCACCCCATCCACCACCCTAAACATTCACTCCCTTCACCACCGGCACACAGTGGCTGCAGCGTGTACCATCCACAGGATGCACTGCAGCAACTCGCCAAGGCTTCTTCGACAGCACCTCCTAGACCTGCGACCTCTACCACCTAGAAGGACAAGAGCAGCAGGTACATGGGAACAACACCACCTGCACAGTCCCCTCCAAGTCACACACCATCCCGACGTGGAAATATATCGCCGTTCCTTCATCGTCGCTGGGTCAAAATCCTGGAACTCCCTTCCTAACAGCACTGTGGGAGAACCTTCACCACGCGGACTGCAGCGGTTCAAGATGGCGGCTTATCACCACCTTCTCAAGGGCAATTAGGGATGGGCAATAAATGCCGGCCTCACCAGCGACGCCCACATCCCATGAACAAATTTTAAAAAATTGCAGCGGCCCTGATGCGTGTGGGTCTGGGGTTCGGGTCAGGGAAACGGGGGAGATCGGGAGGGTTGGAGCCATGAGCGGTGGCGATTGGTTCCTTTAATGTGAGGACGGGAGGAGCACTCCTGCTCCTCCTAGCTCCACATTCAGGCAAGTTACTTACCTAATTGGTTGGGCCTAGCAGGCAATCCCTAGGCCTGGTTTCTCTGATGCACCCGGCACTGGCACCGGCTTTCTCAGGGCCAACCAATCTAGGAGAGGGGGCCTCTAACAGGCCCCTTATTTGCAAATGCATAAGGGCACATATTTTTTGTCCTTATTCAATATGGCAGCCGGCGCACTTCCAGCCAGAAATGTGTGCATGCTTCTTGCCCACTATATTGGGACCTTAGTAATCAGAGTAGCACCCAAAAAACATGCACTGCGCGGACCAGTTTTCTGGGCCACTGTATCCACTGACCTCAGCTGGCTTTTTAAAACATGCAGATCATTCTATAAGTAAGATCACATCATCGATGTGTGCCTATGTATTCTAATGACCAGCATCTTCCAATTTTGGATTCCCTATTAAGATCTACAGCAATCCAATTTTTATATACCTTATGTGGTTTTTCTAGTCACTCAAAACAACTTGCATTTATGTAGGTACATTAATATAGAAAAACGGCCCAAGGTGTATCACAGAAGCGTAATCAGACAAAAATGGATGCCGAGCTGAAGATGATATTAGGAAGGGCGACTAAAAGCTTGGTCAACGATTTGGGCTTTAAGGAGGAGAGACAGAGTGGTTTGGAGAGGGAATTCCAGAGCTTAGGGCCTAGACAGCTGAAGGCAAGGCAGCCAATGGTGAAGCAAAGGGCTGGGATGCACAAGACGCCAGAGTTAAAGGAACGCAGAGTTCTCAGGGATTTGTAGAATTTGAGAAGGTTACAGAGGTAGGAGAATAGAGGCCATGTAGGGATTTCATTTTAAATTTGAGACCAGGAGGGAACGTAAGTCAGCAAGGACAGGGGTGATGGGTGAGTGGGACTTGAAGGGGGATAGGATATGGGCAACAGAGTTTTGATCGAACAATTCTGCAACTGCCGACCATGAATTTCTAACAATGGAACTCACCAAAGAGGAATCAATGTCTGGTAACACACCATATTCAGGTCTACAAAGTAACAGAGTGACCTCTTGAGATGTCCGTCTGAGAACAGACACTATTTCCTGCAGAAAGAGGGAAAAATAAAAATATGAGGGTACAGCCAATGATTTATTTAATATAGTGGCAAATGTTTATGTTCATCAAGATGGGAAATGTTAGTGATCCCACTACCCTACCCCAATGACATGCCTGAGCCTCAAGAACACCCTTAGCCTACTTAAATCAATTTCTGAAAGACCTCTTACAGCAACTAGGTGGCAGAGACTTTCATCCCAGATGTGAAAGGACAGTATCCTAACTCCACTAAGCCTATATCCTCAAACTAAGATATGCTCTATAGTGCCCCAGTAACACATGGATTTCTTCTTCCCCGCTGCCAATGACCCTAGAAATTGGGAACTTACTGGAACTCACCTGTATGATGTTACAGTGCTGACTCTATTAACAAATACTCTTGGATCAGATATACAAGGACATAACATGCACATTCAGTCCTCAGTATATGGATCCATACATGGATCTCTACTCTAAGGAGAACAATCCCAGCTTCTCCACATAAATGAAATGTGAAGTCATAAACTCAAGGATTGAAAGGAACATCAAGGTTAAATATCAACACATCATTGGTTACAACTACTAAAAAGGCAGGAAGTTGAATTAAACAGATTGATGATCTTTTTTAGCTTTGAGATTTTCTATTTCAGTATTTATTCCTTATAGAGTAGCTTACTTACCCAGCACCCCTGAAATAATAATTATAATAAAGCCTTCCAATGGGGAATCTGATTACTGTACTTTGAGAGAGAAAAAAAGGACCTCAAGTTGGAATCTGGCGTTAATAGCATAAAACATATATGATAGACACTGGGTGGCACAATGAGTGTGGTCTTTTTTTTACTTATGAAACTTTGAATCAAGACAAATAAATAAATAAATGAATAAATAAATAAAGATGTTATGGATCTGTTCTAACTTACGAGAACAAAGTTAAATGAGTTTATAAATGTCTTCTGAACCCAGTCATTATATTACAGCCATTCAGCTCCTCCCTCGGATCATTATTTTACAGAGAATGCACACAGCTTGACTACAGTGCTTAACTAAAGAAATGACCTGACTGAATGACACATGTGATAAGGTTCTGAATGCATGATGTTGGATCTGCCCCTCACACAAGTTGTTGTTGCTCACATGGGAACATGTTTTTAATACCTTTAAATGGGCATACTGTTTAAATAGAAGCTCTACATGCAGCAGAGGATGGAATACTTTTAGTGACACAACAACTTAAATTAAACATTTAACATAAGGAATGTCCAAAGGTCAACTGGTCAGCATAGGAAATGGAAATTGATGTTGAACTAAGAGAGCGATTAGGAGAGGTGACAGAAAGCTTGGTGAAAAAGATGGGTTTTGAAAGGGTACTTTAAAAGGTAGAAAGAGAGGTAGCAAGCTCTAGGAAGAGAACTCCAGGAAGAAGGCCCAAAGCAGCAAATAGTGGGACAAAGACAGAAAGCCAGAATCAGAATAAAGGAATGCTTGGGAGTATCATTGGGCTGGAGGAGCTTACAGACATAGGGTGGAGCAATGCCATGAAGAGATTTATGGACAAGAATTTTAAATTTAATATACTGGGTGATGGATGAATGGGACTTGATGCAGCAAATGACATGAGCAACAGAGTTTTGGGCAAATTGGAGTTTATGGAGGGAGGAGAATGAGCTATCAGCAAGGAGGGCATTGGAATATTTGAGTCTGGAAGTAATGAATGCATGCATAAAGATTTCAGCGGTGGAGGGGCTGTAATGGGGTGGAAGAGGGCAATATTGTGGAGGTGAACGTATGTGATCTTGGTGATGGATACTCAATCTCAAGAGTCAAATGTGACACCAAGATTCTGGTCTGGTTTACCGAGACAGTGATTGCGAAGGGGGATGAAATCGATGGCAAGGGAGAAGCGTTTAGGATGGAAACTGAAGGCGGTGTTTTGATCTTCCAAATGTTGAGTTGGGGCAAGTTAAAAATTCACTCAGGACTTGATGTCAGACAAAGAGTCTGACAGCATGGAAGCAGTTGAAGGGTCAATGGAAGCAGTGGAGAGGGCTGGGTGCTATCAGCATACATGTGGAAGCTGATCTTATGCCATCCTTAACCTTCAGAATGATCCTGAAGTAGTAGGTGGTTTTGGCTGAGGCAAGTGAGGCATGATTTTGCTTGATTTGATCAAGCTAGAACTGGGGATTGGTGACTGGCCAGTTGTGCAGCCCAAGCATTCGAGTTTGTGCCACTCTAACTTGAGGGAGTGGAGGGTGGCACCGTAGCGGAGGAGCAATGGGGGTGGGAAACAGTGATTGATTTGAATATTGTTAGTAAAACTTGCATCTAGCAGGTGCTATCATTGGATCTAGAAATCCAAATTAGGAATAATTTTTTTTAAAAATGTTAATTTTTTTTGTTTTTAAGTGTTTTTCCAGAAGCCTTCCATAGGACTGGTTGACTAGTACTCATAAATGTGTGTTAAGTGCTACTTGTGGAATCAATACTGCAGGACTGTGACACAAAACATAAATGCATATTAAAGAGAACTTTTATAAGTATACTGTTCAAAAGATGTTTAATATTACTTTTGGTCACCTGTCCTAATATACCCTTACGCGGCTCGGTGTAAAATTGTGTTTGATAACGCCCCTGTGAAGCTCCTTGGGATGTTTTACTACGTTATAGGCTCTATATAAATGCAAGTTGTTGTTGTAGCCATTTATTATGAGCACTATGAAATGTACACTGTACTTTAATGTAATAACACAGCTTTATGATTAATTCTTTCAATGACCAAATTAAACTGTCAGCGTTGACTCTGCTCACATGCTCTCCGTGTCTTTCATGGAGACTTGTACCCCAGTCAATTCCAGGATATTAGTTTACACATTAGATACTTTCACTTCTCTATTCAAAATATTTCTGAATAGTTTTGCAGCAAATTATTTCAACAATTCAAAAGTCAATCAGTATATATAATACGATCTTATTAAAATTAATATTAAAATTATCATACCTGCTTTGACAGCCCATTCAAAGGAATGTCATTCACCTGCAGTATGACATCGCCAACATTAATCTTCCCACACTCTGCTGCTGGTTGCCCAGGAAATAGTTTCTTTATTCTTACTACATTTCTGCAGTGTTCAGGAACAATTTCATTGCCTTCAATAAAACTGAAACCCAATCCTGAGGAACCTTTCAATAACTTCACCGTAAATATGTTGCCTGTAACGATGAATGAAAAATCATTTCTAATTTAAAGTAAAATGGATACTGAAACCAGTTCACAGAATAAATCTTGATTCTAAAAGGGCTGAACTTTATTCCTTAATGATGAGTCCATAGTTGCATTATACTAGAGTTAGGATTTGTAGCACTACATTGGCAATTGTATTTGGCAGTTCAAAATGCTGGTTTAGAATGCTAAATATCCATTAGCCCATTCATTTGTGTTTTTAAAAAAAAAATCAAATCATATGGTCATCGGGAGAAAATGAACTCGCACAGAATGGGAAAACTTCAGAGATCATTTTCTGTCTGGGATTGAAAGATACATGGAACAATTTTATTTTAAAGCCGTAGACACTGGAAAACACTCCCACTTTTCCTCAACAGCATGTCTTGAACTCAGCCTCAGTAAAATATCCCTTTATTGCACCAGCCTAAAATTTTCCATTTTCAACAGCTGCTTTCAAAGCCAATGTTTCCCTTCTTAAGCCAACTGTAGTGACTGGATTGCCATCCCATTAAAATCAGCTACCAGGACAATAGAGAAGGAACCTGGGACCATTCTGTTATGCTAGGCTTAGCTTCTCACTGAATTAATCAGCTGAGCCATCAGGGGTATCTGCAAATGTTCTTTACAACACAGCTATGTTCTTAACAATTTTAAACATCACAGTTCCTTACCATCAACAACAAAAGTGTAATCTTTGGCAGTTGATGGCACCAGTTTTGTTACTAGTTCTTGTTTGCCCGATGATTCACATGGTTCATTCTGATTGCCTGCAGATGGAGGCGTGCATTGTGGAGTAACAGGAGCATGAACACTGGTTGCAGGAAGCTGTCCCTTCTCTAGTAACAGATTAACAACCTGGAGAGAAGAATATGCTTTATACATTTTTGATTTAAAATGGAATTTACAATGCATTCCTATTGCATTCAGCAGTTCCTTTATCACAATAACCAAAACATCTGAAACTTAGTGATTCTCTCAGTTGCAGAGTTTGTTTGATACGTTCACTTTGTGCATACATGACTCTACATATATTATCAATACTGTCAACTGCCTTAAGAGAGCTGGACACATCTTCAACCTGACAGCCAAGCAAAACGTGTGGGTGCTTTAAAAGTGCAGTATATTCTGTTGCATTGGAACATAATGCTAAACGTTCTAAGAGGTGAGGAGCTTTGCAAAGTCACCAAGTGAGGACTTTAAACAAAATGTCGTATCTCAGGCTGCGTATGATCAGTGGTTTAAGTTAAAGAATAACACACACAAAACAAAGGAAGAAGAAACATCGAACGTGAGTCAATATCTACCTTTAGAAGACTCACAAGGCAAAACAGTAAAATACTCTTCCAGGCATGTTGCTTGTGTAGCAGAATTTTAAGGTAAACCTGTACCAGCCAGTTAGGTAAATTACACAGGAATATTAAGTATGGAATAAGAAATGGTGATTTGAGCCCAAAAATCCTATCCCCTCAAACATTCAGAATTTGCACGATCATGAATTCTCCCCAAGAAAGTAAATAACTACGGATTATACTTACAAGAAAACTTTGATATTTAGGCTTCGTGTCTTTCCTGAAGGCATCCGAGTGAAGCTCCAGAATGTCAAGGTATAATACTTAACAAGGACCAACTGACATTTCACAATGACATTCCATGTGACTGGAACTATAGCGTTCTACACAGTATTTAATTAACATTTATATAGAGATACTTATTTTGTAAACTTCAATCCTGCTCTTAACCAGATGTTCATGCAGCCCCCCCTCCACCACAACTTTTTAAAAAATAAGCATTTAATGACACAGTATGAACCATTTTTGATGAGAGTCTGTTCTATAGGTCAATTATGCTGTGAGGAAAGTTATGTTGTGGGCAGAAGAGGAAGCCCAGATAGTGCCCAATGAACAGGTTAGTTTCTTTCATCTTTTCCTGCATTCAGTTACAGATTAGTAATGTGCCCAAAATGGTGGATCTACATACTTGTCCCGTGCTCCTCAGAGTCTCCACAGCCTGTTTATGAGTTGCACCCTCCAGATAGATTCCATTCACAGAAAGAACACGGTCACCTAGCAATGAGTCAGCAAAAGTTTTAGGGGAAAAAATATAATCAACAAACTCCTGAACTTGGATTTGGTACCTGCATACGGCAAGGCGTGGTTGTGGAACTGGTGCCAAAGCTAAATTATTTCCCATTTCAAAGATAATAATGGTAGAATCATTGTCCCAAAATTTCTGTACGGCTACTCCATTGGCAGAACAGTAGCAGAGTGGACACCAAGTTCGCCTGAACAGACAGGCCAGACCCTGTCCCAAATCTCAGGGAATGGGACCACTTGCATGGATAGAGTGGGCTGCCAGTGCAGCAAGGCCACATCAGCAGCAGCTGTCCCAACATCAGCCCGGAAAATCGAAGCGGTGCCATCTAGCAGGGGGAAATCAATTAACTTGGTAAAGGTTTGGTGATTTTCAGAAGGTTTCAACAGGACTCATGCCAGCTCTCAGCTGGCAAGGCATTAGAAAGGCATAATGGGTGGAATTTTTTGGATAGCTTGTGAATACGCCCACACATGCCACTTGATGTTGTGGGAAGAGGGGAGGGTGGGTGGAAGCCATCCATGCTCCCCCTTATCAGAAAATGGCCACGCATAAGAATTGCGGTGGAATCCCAGCGCAACCGGGTTTAGCCCCAAGATCTAGCAGCAGGCAGGTGACACACCTGTCCACTCACCGCCCTGTCTCTGAATCGGAATTTTGGGGCCATCATCTCTACTAATTATGTCAAGATAAGGCGCACAGCTTCACTGAAAATATTTGAAATTAACTTCATATTTGAAAAAGAGGAATCATTTTAGAACCCACTGAATTTTGTTGATTTTTTTTTGGAGGGGAGGAGGAAAAGAACCTGAACATTTGAATGTCACTTACACAGGATAAAAAAAGAAAGAAAAAATGAAAGAAAGTACAAATTTGCATTTACATGGTGCTTTTCATGGCCTCGGGACATCCCAAAGCCTTTGCAGCCAATGAAGTACTTTTGACATGAAGTCACTGTTGTAAGGAAATGCGGCAGCCAATTTGCGCACAGCAAGTTCCCACGAGCAGCAACGTGATAATGACCAGATAAACTGTTTTCAGTGCTGTTGGTTGAGGTATAAATGTTGACGAGGACACTGGGGAGAACTCCCCAGCTCTTCTTTGAAATAGAGGCATGGGATTGTTTGCGTCCACCTGAGAGGGCAGACAGGGCATCGGTTTAACATCTCATCTGACAGATGTTACCTACAACAGTAGTGCAGTGAAGTGTCAGTCTAGATTACGTGCTCAAGTCTCAGGAGTGGGGCATGAACTCATGATCTTCTGACTTAGAGGCGAGTGTGCTACTACTGAGCGATGGTACACACTGATAAGACACCAGATCTAAAGTAATCAAATATTCTATATGTTTACACATTCTATTTCAGTCTGTTCAGAACAGAATCCTAAATTAACTAAGTAATTTTTAAAAAAATCAAACATGCACCTTGCCTTAAAGAAAAGTCACAGCATAACATAGTACAGCATACACAATACTTAAATGATTAGTACTGAGATAACTTATTATTTATGTGCAAGTGCATACTCTGCAAATGTACGATTACTTCAACTTCTTCATATAAGTATTTGTTCGGTACAACCACAGGAATTTTTTTCATGTACGAGCTAGAAGTCCTTTCAGAAATTTAGTGGTTAGTGCACTATCCTAGGCAGTTGCTAAAAATTGCAGACTATCATTTTGTATAAGGAAATACAATTCTTTAAATATAATTATACTGCAGATTACAATCAGTAGAACAGTAACTTAAACTGAATGCCATCAAATATACTGTCTTTTCAGCAGAAATATAGACAACTTACCTTTTTTAATACGTCCATCAGCCTCAGCTGCTCCACCTGGTATTATGGCTTTCACATAAATCCCACCATGTCTCACACTTGTGTTTATACCACCCTAGAGGAAAGTACTACAAATTCATAAAATGGAAGACATCGACAGAAAGATGTCGAAGCTGTGAAAATAAGTTCACACAGCCAATTATTTTTTAAAAATTTATGATTTTACAGTTTGTTGTTACTGAAAGACAAATGACATTGAATGTACAGCACAGAAACAGGCCATTCGGCCAAAATGGTCCATGCTGGTGTTTATGCCCCATGTGAGCCTCCTCCCTCCCTACTTAATCTACCCCCATCAGCATATCCTTCAATTCCTTTCTCTCTCATGTGCTTATCTTGCTTCCCCTTAAATGCATCGATGCTATTCGCCTCAACTACTCCTTGTGGTAGCAAGTTCCACATTCTAACTGCTCTCTGGGTAAAGAAGTTTCTCTTGAATTCCCTATTGGATTTATTAATGACTATCTTATACTTATGGCCCCTAGTTTTGATCTCCCCCGCAAGTGGAAACATCTCTTCTACGTCTACCCTATCAAACCCTTTCATAATCTTAAAGAACTTTATCAGGTCCCTCAGCCTTCTCTTTTCTAGAGAAAACAGCCTTAGCCTGTTCAATCTTTCCCTTCTTCCTTGTGAGGAAGAATGCAAGAGAACATAGGTTAGTACAGTGGACAGATAGATGGCACCTGCAGTTCAATGCAGAGAATTGTGAAGTTGTGCATTTTGGGAAAAAGAACAGCAAATAGAAATTTTCCCCAAATGCTAAAATCCGTGATAATAGAGGAAAGAACAGAGATTGAAGAGTGCAGATACAAAGATCTTTAAAGCTGGGAGTCATAAAAGGGTGGAAGAATACTGGTTTTATACATAGGGATACTAACTATAACACCAAGCAAGTAATGATGTATTTATACAGGAAATTGGTCAGGCCACAGTTGAAGCATTGTTGCAGTTTTGACCATCCCATTATAAGAAGGACATTAGAACCTTGGAACAATACACTCAAGAAATTACTTTGGGGATAAGATTTTATAGTTATAGAAGCTTGAATAATTGTGGTATTTTTCCACTGGAACAGGGAAGTTTTAAGAAAGGATCTAATTAAAGTTTTCAAAATTAGGAAAGGTTTTGAACAGGTCAATAGTGAAAGATTATTTCCACCTGTAGGTGAACTGGTAATAAAGGGGCATAAACCAAGGATTATCACTCATATGGCAAAGTGGGAATTAAACATCAAGAGAGCGAGAGAGAGTGAGACAGAAAAAAAAGTAATTATGGGAGCAGGTCCCATCGTACCTCCTCAGCTGGGGTATGGTACAGGGTCAGGCACAGTAAGAAAATATAAACAACTTACAAAAACAAAAGGCACTTTCCAGTAATAACTGCTTTGACACATTCAACTTGAATGATTTTTTAAAATGAATTACTAATTGCAAACCTTTTTGCAATAACTTGTGTTGGTTTGATAAATACAATATATTTTCACAATGCTCTAGCTCTCAAGATAGAATTTTTCAGTCTTGAGTAAAAAGCTGTATTGCAACATGACCAATATGAAAAACCCTCAAAGCATGCTATTTTGGAGCACTTGTAAGTTTTCTTAGATGATGACAAAATTATTTGTTTCAAAATTCATAAGAGGTAGTTTTCACAAATTTAACCCCTTCTTTGGGTGATCCGTGTGCATAGCGATAGAGGGTGGTGAATTAGACAAACCCTTTCAAACAGAGAAGAAAAAAGGCCAACAAGATTTAAAAGTCTTCACTGGAGGTGCTGACGGTGGTGGAGGAATAGCAACAGCTAACATAGGGGGAGAAATTGGGCAGTAGTGCAAAAGCATATCAACCATCCATTATATGCCCCACCCATATTCAGTTCCGGGGCGTTTAATGGGCAGCCCATGCAATACCGCCAGAGACAGATTTCTACCCCATTGTGTCCCTCCAACCAAGATGTCTTCTTTTTTTAAACAACTTTGGCATTTCTGAAAATTGTGGGGTAGATTTTCCCATCAGTAGCTCCCGGGAATGGTTATTCTCTGGGCGCTAAGGACAGAAAATTGGGGCAGAGACCCATGATGCCAGGTCTCCACCCACTTTACACTGTCTCAGGATTTCTGGGACTTCCTAAAGCCTGCACCAGGCACAAGCGAAGTGCTGCCACTGAAATGAGACAGGAGGGGGTGATCCTGACCTTCCTGCTTCACTTTCTTGTCATTGGTCTGGAAGGGCACCGACACAGGGTACCTGATGAAGCTGGTGGTAGGCTTTGCTCTTGGGGCTCCCACAGATTGGAAGGCCTGAGGGACCGGATAAGAAGGCATGGGAGACCGGAAAGGTAAGTGCCCACTTTCTCTTGCAGCCTCCCTGTAGCAAGGCTTTTGACAAGGTCCCACGTGGCAGACGGGTCAAAAAAGTAAAAGCCCATGGGATCCAAGGAAGAGTGGCAAATTGGATCCAAAATTGGTTCAGTGGCAGGAAGCAAAGGGTAATGGTCGACAGATGTTTTTGTGACGGGAAGGCTGTTTCCAGTGGGGTTTCGCAGGGCTCAGAATTAGGTTCCTTGCTTTTTGTGGTATACATTAATGATTTAGACTTAAATGTAGGGGGCATAATTAAGAAATTTGCAGATGATACAAAAATTGGCCGTGTGGTTGATAGTGAGGAGGAAAGCTGTAGACTGCAGTAAGATATCAATGGACTGGTCAGGTGGGCAGTTAAGTGGCAAATGGAATTCTATCTGGAGAAGTGTGAGGTAATGCATTTGGGGAGGTCAAACAAGGCAAGGGAATACACAATAAATGGGAGGATACAGAGTGGTGTAGAGGAAGAGAGGGACCTTTGAGTGCATGTACACAGAACCCCGAAGGTAGCAGGACAGGTAGATAAGGTGGTTAAGAAGGCATACGGGATACTTTCCTTTATTAGCCGAGGCATAGAAACAAGAGCAGGGAGTTTATGCTAGAACTGTACAAAGCACTAGTTAGGCCACAGCTGGAGTACTGCATACAGTTCTGGTCACCACATTACAGGAAAGATGTGATTGCACTAGAGCGGGTACAGAGGAGATTTATGAGCATGTTGCTAGGACTGGAGAATTTTAGCCATGAGGAAAGATTGGATAGGCTGGGGTTGTTTGCTTTGGAACAGAGGAGGCTGAGAGGTGATTTAATTGAGGTGTATAAAATTATGAGGGGCCTAGATAGAGTGAATAGGAAGGACCTATTTCCCTTAGCAGAGAGATCAATAAACAGGGGGCATTTACCAAGTAATTGGTAAAAGGATTCGAGGGGAGCTGAGGGAAAATTTTTTCACCCAGAGGGTGGCAGGGGTCTGGAACACTCTACCTGAAAGGGTGGTAGAGGCAGAAACTGTCATCACATTTAAAAAGTACTTGGATATGACTTGAAGTGCCATAACCTACAAGGCTATGGACCAAGAGCTGGAAAGTGGGATTAAGCTGGGTGGCTCTTTTTCTGCCGGCACAGACACGCTGGGCCGAATGGCCTCCTTCTGTGCTGTAATTTTTTCTATGTTTCAACCTAGTTCTTTGGGCCTAAAGGCCTTCTGGCTGCTATTTTCTAATAGGAGTAAGGCGGCCGTGAGGCTGGCTGCCAGTCCCACAGCAACAACCCTCTCAAGTCAGCAGCTACGCTTCTGTTTCAGCCCGATTCCCATTGCAAGGTCCCTCACAGGGAGTCTTGTGATTTGGGGTGACCAAGCAACATTAAAGACCTGACCCATCAAATTTAGGCCCTCTGAGACCTTTGGGTGCCCTTGCCCATCCAGTGCCCGGCAATGGAAGGCCAGGAAATTCAACCCCGTGTAGGTTTCCAATTGGTTTGCACAGGAAAGAGTATCACAAATGATTTGTGAAAACAAATGCATGCGGCCAAATTGCCCTGTAATTTCTGAAAATTGGTCCCATTGAATGTAAATTCTACATACTCTAAATTTTCACTAAAGTAGAGAAGGAGAAAGTTGAAAACCTTGCCAAACAGTACCGTGACACTTATGCCCAGGCTGTTCTCTATTTTTGACAATTCCACTTCGAAAATGTCTCCTGGCTTTAGCACAGTGCTGTGTTTGATATCAGAAAAAGCTCTTCTTTTTGTCTTATCTGCTGCAGAATCCTTTATGCAAACAAAGTTAAAGTTAGTTTAAACAGCAACATTGAAAAAACAATTGGGCTTAATCTCTGTTTTATGACTTGTATAGCGACATACTATTTCACTTCATAAATATTATTTTTCCAGTGTTTTGAGCCATACTCTATTTCATAAATACTGTAGGAAAATAAATTGATTTAACACATGGCTGACAAAACATAACACAAAGTTAAAGGCCAAGCCATAATAGGAGGTGTAGTATTGATTTTCTACAACTAGGTGTTACAGTTGCCCTTTGCAATTTGTTTTTTTTTTTAAGTACTTTACTAATGAAAAATGGCAGCTACTGTAGAAATATTCTTGCCTTAGACTTTAGGAGACAATTCCAATTTTAATACACTGTTGACAAAAATAGCTCTATGTGATACATTACTATATGACAACATGAAACACTGGAATTGCTTCCAATAGCTATGTATTGCAATTCAGAGAAGAAAAGCTCCCTCAATGGCTCAGCAAGTTTATCTCGTAAATAGCAGATCAAGAAAGTTCTAGCCTCGATCTTTGGTCCATGCTGTATTAGCTAATCTCACCCAGGGCAGAGGAAAGATGGCAACAATTGACTTCAGCGCCTTCACGTTATGGGTACAGAAAGTAGAAGAAGGAACTTCATTATCATGCCCTCAGGGTGTCCCAAAGCACCACACAACCAATGGATTATTTTAAAAATGCAGGCAAATGAGGCCAATTTGAGGCCAACAAGGTTCTACAAATAGAGACTGAGGTGATTCCGTTTTTGACAGTGGTGGTTTCAGTAAGGAATGTTGGCCAGTACAGTGGGAGAATTCTTTTTTCAGTAGTGCCATAACAGCTTCTACATCCACTTGCACAAGCAGACAGGGCTCAATTTAATGTTACATTCAAAAGATGGCACCTCTTACAATGCAGCACTCCCTCAGCATTGCACCAAAGGATCAAGTCCCACATCTTCTGACTTAGCGTAGGTGAGAGTGCTACTAACTGAGCAATGGGATTGGAAATATTGGCAAGGGTTCCTGCTCCTAGTTGCTATACAGTGACCTTGGAAGTGTGTATAAAGTAAGAACAGAATCAGCAGTAATGCCTCTCCCTCTTGGGTTGAACAGTCTGCCAACATTCGTGTGTGCCTGGGAGTCCTCAACATTGAATCTGGACCCCATAAAATCTCAGGTCAAACATGGGCAAGGAAACCTCCTGCTGATTACCACCTACCGCCCTCCCTCAGCTGATGAATCAGTCTTCCTCCATGTTGAACACAACTTGGAGGAAGCACTGAGGGTAGCAAGGGCACAGAATGTACTCTGGGTGGGGGACTTCAATGTCCATCACCAAGAGTGGCTCGGTAGCACCACGACTGACTGAGCTGGCCGAGTCCTGTAGGACATGGCTGCTGGACCGGGCCTTACTTGACCTCGTCCTCACCAATCTACCTGTCGCAAATGCATCTGTCCATGACAGTATTGGTAGGAGTGACCACTGCACAGTCCTCGTGGAGACGAAGTCCCGACTTCGCACTGAGGATACCATCCAACATGTTGTGTGGCACTACCACCGTGCTAAACGGGATAGATTCAGAACAGATCTAGCAGCTCAAAACTGGGCATCTATGAGGTGCTGTGGGCCATCAGCAGCAGCAGCAGAATTGTATTCTAGCACAATCTGTAACCTCATGGCCCGGCATATTCCTCACTCTATCATTACCAACAAGCCAGGGGATCAACCCTGGTTCAATGAGGAGTGTAGAAGAGCAGGCCAGGAGCAGCACCAGGCGTACCGAAAAATGAGGTGCCAATCTGGTGAAGCTACAACTCAGGACTACATGCATGCAACAGCGGAAGCAACATGATATAGACAGAGCTAAGCGATTCCACCACCAACGGATCAGATCAAAGCTCTGCAGTCCTGCCACATCCAGTCGTGAATGGTGGTGGACAATTAAACAACTAACGGGAGGAGGAAGCTCTGTAAACATCCCCATCCTCAATGATGGTGGAGTCCAGCACGTGTGTGCAAAAGACAAGGGTGAAGCGTTTGCAACCATCTTCAGCCAGAAGTGCCAAGTGGATGATCCATCTCGGCCTCCTCCCGATATCCCCACCATCACAGAAGCCAGTCTTCAGCCAATTTGATTCACTCCACGTGATATCAAGAAACGGCTGAGTGCACTGGATACAGCAAAGGCTATGGGCCCCGACAACATCCTGGCTATAGTGCTTAAGACATGTGCTCCAGAACTAGCCGTGCCTCTAGCCAAGCTGTTCCAGTACAGCTACAACATTGGCATCTACCTGACAATGTGGAAAATTGCCCAGGTATATCCTGTCCACAAAAAGCAGGACAAATCCAATCCGGCCAATTACCGCCCCATCAGTCTACTCTCAATCATCAGCAAAGTGATGGAAGGTGTCGTCGACAGTACTATCAAGCGGCACTTACTCACCAATAACCTGCTCACCGATGCTCAGTTTGGGTTCCGCCAGGACCACTCGGTTCCAGGCCTCATTACAGCCTTGGTCCAAACTTGGACAAAAGAGCTGAATTCCAGAGGTGAGATGAGAGTGACTGCCCTTGACATCAAGGCAGCATTTGACCGAGTGTGGCACCAAGGAGCCCTAGTAAAATTGAAGTCAATGGTAATCAGGGGGAAAACTCTCCAGTGGCTGGAGTCACACCTAGCACAAAGGAAGATGGTAGTGGTTGTTGGAGGCCAATCATCTCAGCCCCAGGACATTGCTGCAGGAGTTCCTCAGGGCAGTGTCCGAGGCTCAACCATCTTCAGCTGCTTCATCAATGACCTTCCCTCCATCATAAGGTCAGAATTGGGGATGTTCCCTCATGATTGCACAGTGTTCAGTTCCATTCACAACCCCTCAAATAATGAAGCAGTCCGTGCCTGCATGCAGCAAGATCTGGACAACATCCAGGCTTGGGCACATAAGTGGCAAGTAACATTCGCGCCAGACAAGTGCCAGGCAATGAGCATCTCCAACAAGAGAGAGTCTAACCACCTCCCCTTTACATTCAACGGCATTACCATCGCTGAATCCCCCACCATCAACATCCTGGGGGTCACCATTGACCAGAAACTTAACTGGACCAGCCACATAAATACTGTGGTTACAAGAGCAGGTCAGAGGCTGGGTATTCTGCGGCGAGTGACTCACCTCCTGACTCCCCAAAGCCTTTCCACCATCTACAAGGCACAAGTCAGGGGTGTGATGGAATACTCCCCACTTGCCTGGATGAGTGCAGCTCCAACAACACTCAAGCTCGACACCATCCAGGACAAAGCAGCCCGCTTCATTGGCACCCCATCCACCACCCTAAACATTCACTCCCTTCACCACCGGCGCACTGTGGCTGCAGTGTGTACCATCCACAGGATGCACTGCAGCAACTCGCCAAGGTTTCTTTGATAGCACCTCCCAAATCCGCGACCTCTACCACCTAGAAGGACAAGAGCAGCAGGTACATGGGAACAACACCACCTGCATGTTCCCCTCCAAGTCACACACCAGACTTGGAAATATATCGCCGTTCCTTCATCGTCGCTGGGTCAAAATCCTGGAGCTCCCTTCCTAACAGCACTGTGGGAGAACCTTCACCACACGGATTGCAGCGGTTCAAGGCAGCTCACCATCACCTTCTCAAGGGCAATTAGGGATGGGCAATAAATGCTGGCCTCGCCAGCGACACCCACATTCCATGAACGAATAAAAAAAAATGAATTATCGTCATCCATTTAATTGGACTTGAGCCTTCAGAAGAGGGAGGAAGGGGGAAAAAATATTGAAAATACACAGGCAATGCTGAAGCCTGAATTCAGACAGGGCAGATTCTGAGCAGTGTTTGTTTTGGTTGGTGAAGGTGCAGCTTTAATCTGGAAGCTATGGCTCTGGCAGAATTATTCCGCCTTTAACTCTGAAACTGTGTCTAATATGATTTGTAAAAAAACAAAGAGTTTATGGGTTTGCATGCCAGAAGCACACATCAGGAACTGGGGTATGGGGGTCAGTGGGCCATTGGGATTTTGTCAATTAACATTAGTAAAATCTACACTAACATATCTAAACTAGCCCTATTGCTAGCAGGGTAATAATAGAATGATACATAAAATGATACAGTACAGGAGAACATTCGGCACATCATGCCCATGCAATGGGCAACAGATTCTTGTAGAAATAAGATCAGAACCAATGGAAGAATTTTTGGTTCAGGAAAGCTAATGGATCTGATATTGATACACAGATGAAACAGCTGTGTATGTAAACAAACAAAAGTTTTATGCTATGACCTGAAAGAAAATCAAACTGAATAGTTATATGGAGAAGAAATATGGAAAGATAAACTTCTGGCACCACTTCAACTAATATTATATTGAAACTATTGCAATATGTAGTTTCCATATAGACACATAGGCCCAGATATTTACGGGCAGGCCGGGATGGTACGGGGGAGGCCGAAAACGGCCAAAGAACCCGGCAGGCCGGGGACACAGAGGTCTTGCCGAATTTAACGAGAACTCATCATCATTTTCTCCCCCCTGTTTCCTGCCTTGCAGCTGACTAAATTGACAGCCTGCCTGGCTGTCGGGTGGGAAAACCAGCAGCAGGAGGCCCTGGAGATGGTCCCTGGCAATCGGGAAGGTCGGCGTTTGTGGGGGGAGAGAGTGGTCGTGATCAGTAGAGGGAAGGCCAAGGACTTCCTTGAGGGGCCAGGGAGAGGGGGGGGGAACTCCTCCTCCACAAGGAGTGCTGTAAAAGGCACTTACCTTGTGAAGCCGGCAGCTCCCGCGCCTCCCCTTCACTGCCGGGTTTCCCGACCCCTGGGAAATCCGCGCAGTAACTGTAAAATTGAAATTAGGCTCTCGACTGCACTGTAGGAGCCCGATTTAAATATTTTAATGAACTGTCCCGCCTCTCCACAGCAGGACACTGGGACGCCTTGAAATCCATCGCCATATGCAGCGGATTGGGAGACATCTCACTTTTTTCATTTTTATCCCCCAACCCAACTCTCTCCCATCATCATGGGGGAGGGAGGGTGGTATTCATATCGAGCCCAAAGTAATAGTTGGGGGGTAGTGGAAAAATTAGCCAAGGTTGAGGAAAATCACACCCACCTTTTTAGGACTTTGTTGCTCTTGACTGCTGGAATATGTTGCTTCATCCATGTCAGAGTCACCTCGGTCAGAGCAATCAGTTTCTTTAGGTGTTTCAGCATTAATGACGCTTAAATGTCCTGTGCTGTCTAGAACTGTTTGGATCGTATCCTGCCTCGGTGCCATAAGAGCAGAGACTTCTTCATAATTAGTGCACTGTGGTGTTCGAGAGGCAGTCTGATTTCTGTGGAAATCATTCACTTGGCTTTGTGAAAGGCCGGCACTTTCCGTTCTAGAGTCCTGGGAGCTTGTACTTCCTCTTCGTTTTCCTTCAGGTGGAACTGAGGCTCCAATTGGATGAGTTTTCTGGTGACCTCGTGATCGATTATGTTCTTCTGAAGATGACACTTCTTCATAATCCCGCTTTCCCAAATTAAGACAAGGACTCCTCGACTGGCTCCTTGTTCTTTTTTTATTCAGAGGAGATGCTTGACAATAATACAAAAACAATTAGACATACTGTTTGAAGCATTTAACTGTACTGTTTACGAAGACAATGTAGACATAGTTATTTCAATCCTCCTTTCCCATTTAAAATAGTATTATAGTTACAAATCTAAAAGATCTAGAATGAAGGCTATTTTCTCATCATGTCTAAATGGGAATGCTCTTGGTGCCAAAAATTACTGAGGCTTCTGGATATCAAGTTATACTTTTTTACACAAAAGAAATAAAGGAGGACAGGCAATGAGTACCATTATTAACCCAACCAACACATTCGGGTAGATTTTAACTCTTGTGCAGCCAACTGGCGGAGCGTGGTGGCTGCCCGCAAGTTCCGGGGTCAAAGAGGCCAGAGCCATTTTGAAAGAAAGAACTCGCATTGAACTCACCCGTAACAAGCTCAGGATGTCCCAACCTGCTTCGCAGCCAATTTAGTCACTGTTGTAATATAGGGAAACACGGCAGCCAATTTGTACACGGTCCCACAAATAGCTGTATGATAATGACTAGATACACTGTTTTAGTGATGTTGGTTGAGGGATAAATATTGGCTAGGACACCAGGGAGAACTCTCTTGCGCTTCTTTGAATAGTGCCGTGGGATCTTTTATGTCCACCTGAGAAGGCAGATCTCTCATCTGAAAGATGGCCCCTCCGATTGTGCAGCACTCCCTCAGTACAGCACTGAAGTGTCAGTCTAGATTATGTGCTCATGTCTCTGGATTGGGGCTTGAACCCACAATCTTCTGACTTAGATGCGAAAGTGCTATCACTGAGCCAAGGCTGACACAAGCCTCATTTAAATGGAACAGGCGAGCTGGGGGTTCCAAATGGGCATCCTGATATAGCTCACTGGTTTCAGGCAGAAGAATTTTGGCCGGGTCCTATGCCAACCCGGCCTGTAGGTAGATCCTGAAGGTTGTGGGGGGGGAAGCAGAAGGGGCGAGCCCTGGCCGGCAGCGGCCCTGAGTTTTTTTGTGGAGCCAAGCTCCTTCTGGCTCCACAAAAATATAACGTTGAACAAGTTTTGGGGCCATGGGTTCCTTAAAATTGCACTCAGGGTTTGAACTACATCACAGTTATCGGCCTGTTAACGCAGATTTCAGCTAGTTAAAATCAGCTTGATACACTGCAACCGATTAAACCATAACATGTATTGCCCACTTTGCTGTTCTACCCAAATGCTAAGGGCTCGATTTTAGGGTCGGGTTTCCAGCGGGGGGGCCCCGAAAATCCCGATATGAGGTCACGTGACCGGATCGCGCCACGATCCCGACCACTTCCGGGTTCCCCGATGACGTGCGGGGCTGCGTGCGTGGCCCCCGCTGGTGGGAATCCCGCAGGCAATTAAAGCCAGCGGGGTTCCACTTGAGTGTACTTACCTTGCTTGTTGAGGTCAGTTAATGAGCTGAATCAGCTGTCAAAAGAGGAAGTGTGGGATTTCACCTGCATCGCAGCGTGTTTCCCACACTGGGGGAAACAGTCTCTCTCCAACCAGGCGTGTTGCAGCCAGCAGCCTGTGGCAGGTGCCAAGGTGCACCCCACGGGGGAGAGCCCTGACCCACGCAGGAGGCCACCGCGTCACATAGGGCAACCCCTGCCCCCCACCACCCCCCCGCCAAGCCAGAGGACAGACCGCCACGAAACCGCAGCCCCAGTCCGAGGAACCACCCACCTACCCTGCACAACCCCTCAGACCAACAACGGCCAAATGGGTGGTGCGTGGACACCCTCGGAGGACGAACAGCATGACCAGCACCAGCAGCCTCGCAGTCCACGCCGTCCGCCGCAGAGACGTGGAGCCCCCCAACACGGGGTTGTTGCACGCCCACCTGCACAGCAGGAGGGAGGGCTACCGCAGAGAGAGACGCATCGCAGAGGGCACTACCCTCACCACATGGTCCACAGACCGAGGCGAAGCTCCCCGGACCTCTCCGAGCAGCAGTGCACACGGAGGCGCAGATTCGCTCGACATGTAGTCGTGGAGATCTGCAGGCTCTTTCATGCCGAGCTGCTCCTGCCTGGCCCCAGCAACAAGTGCTTACATGTCGCTGCCAAAGTCACCACTGCCCTCCACAACTTCTCCTCCGCATCCTTCCAGGGTGCAGCCGGCTACACCGCTGATGTCTCTCAGTGGTCTGCGCGGAAGAGCCCTGCAAATACACCTGCACCTACTCTGCAGTAACACGATGGGTGGCATCAGTGGTGGGTCCTCATAGTGATACCCAGGAGCGGGCATTATTGGACACAACAGACAGTATTCGCGGAGACATGGCAGTGGTGGTGCCAATATAATGTGTGCTGTTTGTTGCTCTGAAATTCAATATAGGTACCACCCATGGCAAACCCTCCGACACCCTTGTGCACCCCCTTCATGCTCACGAAACATTTGCCTTACGCTGCCTACTGCAAATATGTGATGCATGCCCTGTGGCTGCAGCACAGGTGGTGGCAGGTTGAGTGAGGCTGGCCGTGAGGGAGATGCACGAGAGGGTGAGTGTGGGATAGAGCCATGAGATTGTATGAGGATTGGGTCGCGTGTTAGTGACAGGATGAGTACTGGTGAGGTGAGTAGGTGGAGGTAAGATGAGGATGGGGTTTGAGTGGGTATGAGGGGTGATGTGACAGAGTCGTGTTGGCGGTGCCGAAGGAGATGTGGGGTTGGGGCAGTGTTGTGGCAGATGGAGTGTAGGGGAAAGACTTCATGTTCTCACTGTGGCTGACCTACTGAGGTCATTGCAGCGCCTCCTGCACTGTATGCAGGTGGGCGATATGTTGGTTGCGCAGGTGACCCCCTCTGCCACCTCGAGCCAGGCCTTCTTGGTGGCAGAGGCTGGCCGCTTCCTCCCGCCCGCTGGGTGGAAGATCTCTGTCTTCGCCCTCCTCCTCACCCCATCTGATGATACCTGGGGTGAGGCATCATTAAACTGGGAGCAGCCTTCCCCCTGGGCTGCTCCATGCTGCAATTTGTTCCATTGGTTGCAGCATCTGTCAGTGGAGGACTGCCCCTTTAACTAGAGAGCCTCCAGCTGACAGATCGTACTGCGCATGCGCAGCCTGCCCGACGCGCACACCAGCAGCGCGGACCCCGGAGGAGCAGGTAATTGATTCCTATTAGTGTGTTGCCTGCTACGATCGCGCGGGCAACCCACTAATTTCACCGAGCGTGTTGACCACGCTCCCGAAACCCAACCCGCCGGAAACCCGCAGGCCTGGTAAAATCGAGCCCTAAGAAACTTACATACTGGGCTCGATTTTCCGATGTCCCAGCGGGTACGGTCGTGGTGGGTGCGGAGCTCGACACCAACCCGCCCACTTCCGGGTTCCCCAATGACACGCTTCGATGCGCACGCAGCCCCCGCATGCGGGACTTCCACCGGCAATTAAAGCAGCAGGATCCCACTTAAATCAATTAATTAGATACTTCAGGTCGTTAGGAGACCTGATTTGTAGGATATTTTAGGAGGGGTGGGATTTTCAGGTCAACTGAATGTGTTTCCCGTACTGGGGGAAACACTCCTAGTTGAAATGGACGTGTTGCAGCCACCAGCCTGTGGCAGCTGCAAAGGTCCATTTGACAGGCGGGGGGGGAGGGAGGGGGGGGGGTGGCGGAGACCCTCACTCATTGGTGAAGGTCACTCAGTCACTTTGGACAAAGTTTGGCCTGCACCACCCTCCTCCTAACACAAAAAATCACAAACTTCAACCTCAACCCCGGTGTGCAAACACATTTACCGACCTTGTGGACCCCCTCAAATGTACATCTTCCGGATGGAGGCCGCCATAGCTGCAGTCATGACCTCCTCGGAGGACGAACAGCATCACCAGCCTCGCCGGGCACACCGTCCACCTCTGACACGTGGAGCTCCACGACACAGTGCTGTGACACATCCACCTGCACAGCAGGAAGGAGGGCAACCGCAGAGAGAGATGTGTCACAGAAGGCACTACGCTCGCCATAGGGTCTACAGACCGAGGCTCAGCTTCCTGGACCTCTCTGAGCAGCAGTGCACACGGAGGCTCAGAGTCACTCGACATGTAGTCGTGGACATCTGCAGCCTCCTTCATGCCGAGCTGCTCCCGGCTGGCCCGAGCACCATCTTCTTACCTGTCGCTGTCAAAGTCACCACTGCCCTCAACAATTTCTCCTCCGCATCCTTCCAGGGTGTCACCGGGGACATCGCCGGCGTCTCTCAGTCGTCTGCACAAAAGAGCCCTGCAAATACACCTACACCCACTCAGCAGTGACACAATGGTTGGCATCAGGTGTGGGTCTTCATGGTGCTCCTCAGGAAAGGGCATTATTGCACAAACCAGACAAGATTTGCAAAGACGTGGCAGTAGTGGTGATAACAATTTTTAATGTTTTTTTGCAAAACAAACAAAAGTAAATCAAAAACATGACATTCTGTCATACATCCTTGTGCATCCCCTTTGTGCTCACAAAACCTTCACCGTACGTTTACGGGAACCCCTACGTGGTGCTTCTCCTGTGGCTTCAGCAGAGGTAGTGGCAGGTTGCTCTTGTCCACGCCCTGACCGATGAGATGCTTTGCGTGGACGCCCTCTGTGTTTCGGTGCCCGTGAGGGCTCCTCCAAAGACTGCTCCACCTGCACCTGTGCAGGGGCTGACTCAGCCACCTGGAGAGGGGGCAGCATTGTGGGTACTGGTTGGGAGGGGGGCAACGGGTGAGACGTGGGAGCGCTTTGAGTGGCCCCACTTCCATGTCCCCTTTCACCATCATCCCTCTCCTGGCCCAGGCCCACATCACTCCTTCCGCCCTGCTGAACGATTGTTTGGAGGACTTGTGTGAAGCCTTGGAAGGCCAGTTGTAAGGTATCTGTCAGCCTGTTTAAGGCGGCAGAATGTTGCTCACCCTGAATCCGAACGGCCGTTGTCACGGCCTGAATGGACTCATTGTTGAGCCATGCTTGAAGCTTGATGAAGGCTAGTCTTTCCTCCATCGCAGACATTCCCGCACCTACCCGCGACACTATCTCAGAGATGCCTTCACGTCCCTGTGACAGTATCTCGGAGATACCCTCCGTACTGTGCCACTATTCCACTCATGCAGGAGTTGGACTCCTCCATCCTCTGTGCGATTGTGGAGAGTGCGCGTAGCAACTGTTCCAGTACCTCGGTGATGTGCTACTGGCCCTCGATGACTCTCCTTTTCATGGCTGGCCTCCAGGTTTCAGCATCTGGATCCAGCTGAGCAGAGCCTGGAGAAGAGTGCTCCCACCGACGCGGACTCTCCACGGCTGCCCCTGCCACCAGGGTCTGCTCGTGCTCACATGTGCGTGGTGACTCACCATGTGCAAGCCCAACTAAGTGAGGACGGGGACCCACCAAGGTGTGTGTATCTGCGCTGGTGGATGGCTGGCTCAGATGTGACGATGCACCCTCAGAGGCCGGCAGGTCCTCTGAGGAATCCCCCTCCGCCGCCACGGCGGTCGCAGATGGCCTTGCAAGAGAACAGAAAGCAATATTAAGCATATGGACAGATGTTGAGGTGCTGCAGATGCCAAGTGATGTTAAGATCATTCGCTATCATGAGTGCTGAGTGTTAGATTTCTATCACCAGCCGCTTGTGCACTCCCAGTCTCGGCGTCCGCCACGGACAGGCACTCCAGCATCCGGCTTACTGCCAATGCCTGCTGCTTCGCGTCCGTTAGGACCACCTGGTGTGGCGAGCCCCCTCCGGTCCTTGCCCTCTCCCGGGCATTCTGGCATCTCTTCTCCTATCAAGGCAAAACACAGAAGCGTGATTGAGTGATGGTTGCATGGTGACCCGCTGCATGCATTGGTGTGGGTGGGGGTGACCGTGAGGGAGATGCATGGGAGGGTGCATGTGAGACATAGCCATGAGATTGTATGAGGATTGGGTTGCGTGGTTGTGTTTGAATGGGAACTGGGGCGGTGAGTAAGTGCAGGCAAGGTGAGGATGATGGTTGAGTGGATGTGAGGAGTGATGCAAGAGCATTGTGGTGGCAGTGCAGAAGGAGTTATGTGGTGGTGGAGGTGATGTGGAAGACGGAATGTGGGAGAATGCGTAAGTATACTCACTTTGGCTCACCTGGTTAGGTCATGAAATCGCTTCCTGCACTGGACCCAGGTTCTACACACATTGCCGCTGCTGCTGACCTCCTCGGCCACCTCCAGCCAAGCCTTCTTGGTGGCGGAGGGAGGACACCTCCTCCCATCCGATGGAAAAAAAATTCCCTCCTCCTCCTCACCCCATCGAGCAGCACCTGGAGTGAGGAGGCAGAGAACCTTGGAGCAGCCTTGCCTCTGGCCTGCTCTATGATCCAAAATTGTTTCTTTGCTGCAGGAGGAGCATTGGAGGACTGCCCCTTTAAATAGGGCTCCTCCTGCTGACAGTCTGTGATGCAGGTGCGCAGCCCGCCCGCTGCGCAGGTCTGGAACGGGAAACCCGGAAGCCATGGTAAGTGCCTTCAATTAGGCTGCGATCGCGTGCGGAGCACCCTGAATTCACTGGCCGCATTACCCACGTGCCCTGTTGGCCCCCCGCTGCCAACCCGCCTCCCTCCTATTTTCGGGCCCACTATCTTTTTCCCTCTGTAACAATGATAAATTTTAGAGTTGGTTCTCATATCTGTGGAGGTGTGTTTGTACATTTCCAGCACTACACTGGTTTTAGAAGTCATTTTCAATCCAGACCTTTTGTGCAATTTATAGTATCATAGCATGTTACAGTACAGGAGGCCATTTGGCCCATCGTGCCTGTGCCGGATCTTTGAAAGTACTATCCAATTAGTCACACTCCCCTGCTCTTTCCCCATAGCCCTGTAAATTTTTTCCCTTGAAGTATTTATCCAATTCCCTTTTGAAAGTTATTATTGAATCTGCTTCCACCACTCTTTCACGCAGTGCATTCCAGATCATAGCAACTCTGCTTAAAAAAATGTTTCCTCATGTCACCTGTTTTTTTTGCCGATCACCTTAAATCTGTGACCTCTGGTTACCAATCCTTTTGCCACTAAAAACAGTTTCTTCTTATTTACTCTATCAAAACCGTTCATGATTTTGAACACCTCTGTCAAATCTCCTCTTAAACTTTTCTGCTCTAAGGAGAACAACCCCAGCTTCTCCAATCTCTCCACATAACTGAAGTCCTTCAACCCTGGTATCGTTTTAGTAAATCTCTTCTGCACCCTCTCTATGGCCTTCACATCCTTCCTAAAGTGTGGTGCCCAGAATTGAACACAATACTCCAGCTGAGGCCTAACCAGTGTTTTATAAAGGTTTAGCATAACTTCATTTGTAAACAATAAAACCAAAAGGATGCCCTTTACATCTGCTTTCGTCACCTACACAACTGTAAGTCACAAAGGCTAACACTCAATTACATTTTGTAACTGGAATTTGGTACAACACTTGACATTTAAGAACCAGTTTCGATATCTTTAAGTAAACATTTTGTTTGTCCCCATTCGTGATCATGTCAAATTTGTACTTCAGCCTTGAAGTGTGTTTTCCTGGGTTTGGGCAGTTCCAGAATGGATCCCAGGTTGATCTGAAGTCATGTTCCCTATTGTTTTGGAATGCTCCCAATAACTGACATCACCAGAGCAGCCTGGGAGGAAGGGTGAGCCTCTTTTAAAGGTTTCCATGGCAGCAATTAAATTGGCATTTATAAACAACATCAAAGAAATTTACTGTAAGATTTTTTTTCTACAACAGGAAAGCACTTTGAACCTAAAGTAATACCTCTAGACTTTCCTCCCCTTTAAATCAACTGGTTGGTTACTTTCTCCATAGCAGAGTTTAGGCAGGCTTAATGACAATTATTCCATTAGCCCCAACTTTGCATGAAAAAAAGAGTCTGCACTCAAACACGGTGTGAGCAAACCCATACTGACAGCAGGAAGTGCAGTCTGCACCCATTGACCTCAGTTTTGCTAGGGCTCCTTAGTGCCATTCTCAGTTGAATGCTGACTTGATTTGAGCTGCTCTCACCTCTACTCTGACATTCAGTTCTTGCATTCTTGTCTGGATCTAAGTGGTTCTGTCAGTACCTGAACTGAGCATCGGGCCCGATATTAGGAGGGAGGCGGGTTGGCAGTGGTGGGGGGGGGGGGGGGGTCGACTGGGCGCGTGGGTAACGCGCTCAGTGAAATCGGTGGGTTTGGCACGTGATCGTAAGTAATCTGAAGCCACTTACCTTGGCTTTTGCGCTGGAAAGCTGCGCAGCGGGCGGACTGCGCACCCGCATCATAGGCTGTCAGCTGGAGGAGCCCTATTTAAAGGGGCAGTCCTCCACTGACCGATGTTGCAGAAAATAGGCAAAATTACAGCACGGAGCAGCCCGGGGGAAGGTTGCTCCCAGGTTTAATGATGCCTCACTCCAGGTCCTACTGGATGGGGTGGGGGTGAGGAGGAGGAGGAGGAGGGAGATCTTCCACACGGCGGACGGGAGGAAGTGGCCTCTGCCACCACGAAGGCCTGGCTTGAGGTGGCAGAGGAGGTCACCAGCACCACCAACATATCACGCATCTGCATACAATGCAGGTGGCGCTTCAATGATCTAACCAGGTCAGCTGAAATGAGTACTCTTACTCATTCCCCTTCACTCCGTCTGCCACACCACTGTCCCCACTCCACATCTCCTTCTGCACTGCCAACACTACTCTATCACATCTCTCCTCACATCCACTGAGCCCTCATCCCCATCTTACCTGCACTTCCTCACTTCCCCAGTACTCATCCCACCACTACCACTCAACCCAATCCTCATACAATATCATGGCTCTGTCTCATACTCACCCTCTCATGCATCTCTTTCACGGTCAGCCTTACCCAACCTGCCACTACCTGTGCTGCAGCCACAGGGCATGCATCACTTATGTGTAGTAGAACGCGTAAGACAAACGTGTCGTGAGCATGAAGGGGATGCACAAGGGTGTTTGAAGGTTTGTCATGGCTTTTACTTATATTTGATTTCTGATCAACTCACATTACATATTATATTATCACCACTACTGCCACGTCTTGGCCATTCTTGACTGGTTTGTGCAATAATGCCCTTTCATGAGGTTCTCCATGAACACCCTTGATACCACCCATTGGGTCACCCTACAGTGGGTGTATGTGTCATTGCACGACTACTTTGTGCAGGTGCCTGTTGCGCAGCACTGTATTGTGTAGCTCCACGTGGCGGAGGTGGATGGCATGTCTGGCGAGGCTGGTGATATTGCTCGTCCTCCAATGGAGTGACGAATGCAGCTATAGAACCCCCCATCCCATCCTGACCGTGTGAGTGTGAGGGGATCCACAAAGTAGGTAAATGTGTTTGGACAGCAGAGTTTAGGGTATGATGTGATAATTTTGAGTGTGGAGACAACGGTGTGGCAGGCAAAACTTTGTCTGAGGTGACAGAGTGCCCTGCTACAATGAATGAGGTATTCCCCCCAACTGTTAAGGAATCCTCTGCATCTCCCAATGGCTGCTGACTGAAACAGGTCTGCAACAACAGGGAGTGGGAAACACTCCCTGTTGTTGCAGACCTGTTTCAGTCAGCAGCCATTGGGAAACACGCTGAGGAGAGTCCAAAATCACATCCCTGCAAAAATCTCTTCCCAATGAGGTCTGTCAACGACCTCAAGTACCTCCATAACTATCTAAACTGTCATCCCGCCGGCTTTAATTGCCGGTGGGAGTCCCGAATGCGGGGGCTGCGCCCGCACCGATTCGCGTCATTGGGGAACCTGGAAGTGGGCAGACCCGCACCGGGATTCCCCAATTTTAGGTACCCCCCCCCCACCCCCGCCACGAATGCACCCGCTCGGCCATCCTAAAATTGACCCCAGCCGTCCTTTAATGGCACTATTGATGACTCCTTCCATCACTTTACAGATGATTGGGGAGAGCTTGCTGGCCAGTAATTAGCCTGGTTAGATTTGTTCAACACGAGTAATATGATTATTTATAAGTGGGTTGCACTTGCACGAGGTTGGGTGCCTAATTTTCACACCTGCCCTCACCAATAGCAAGGCTCTGTGCTGCGAGTAGAGCCTCAGAAAATCAAGGCTATTTTTAAAAAAAATCATGTCCAATATTATTCCTTCTTATTTCTAAGGAGGTGAGAAGTGTATTTTTAAAATTTTATTTTGTGATGAAATAATTAGGAAATCAATTCCTTGTTACACTTAACTTCATCCTGTCTTCAGGTTAGCTGGAGCGGCAAATTTGATACTGAGACCATCACGTCTCCAGCAAGAGAAAGTCTAACCACCTCCCCTTGACATTCAACGGCATTACCATTGCCAAATCTCCCACCATCAACATCCTGGGGGTCACCATTGACAAGAAACTTAACTGGACCAGCCACATAAATACTGTGGCTACGAGAGCAGGTCAGAGGCTGCGTATTCTGTGGTGAGTGACTCACCTCCTGACTCCCCAAAGCCTTTCCACCATCTACAAGGCACAAGTCAGGAGTGTGATGGAATATTCTCCACTTGCCTGGATGGGTGCAGCTCCAACAACACTCAAGAAGCTCGACACCATCCAGGACAAAGCAGCCCGCTTGATTGGCACCCCATGCACAACCCTAAATATTCACTCCCTTCACCACCGGCGCAGTGTGTACCATCGACAGGATGCACTGCAGCAACTCGCCAAAGCTTCTTCGACAGCACCTCCCAAACCCGCGACCTCTACCACCTAGAAGGACAAGGGCAGCAGGCACACGGGAACAACACCACATGCACGTTCCCCTCCAAGTCACACACCATCCCAACTTGGAAATATATCACTGTTCCTTCATCATCGCTGGATCAAAATCCTGGAATTCCCTGCCTAACAGCACTGTGGGAGAACCTTCACCACACGAACTGCAGTGGACAGAAGGCGGCTCACCTCCACTTTCTCAAGGGCAATTAGGGATGGGTAATAAATGCTGGCCTTGCCAGCGACGCCCACATCCCATGAATGAATAAAAAAAAGACAGCTGCAGGTGGATGGTAACTGTAGCTACACACAGGACCACATCCAAAATAGTAGCTTGGTGTCATAGCAAGTTTACTTAGCAAAAGTATTTTTATTTTGTGGATTCTTAAGTTGCTGGTATAATACCATATGAAGGTATATAGCCCCTACGGCTACAAATCTCATTTAAAAAAAAACTATTTACTTCAAGGTATTTACTGGAAGTAAATTTTTTTTTTGCATAATGAATAAAAGATAAATATAATTTGTACCGTCACTGGACTATTACCTTGTATTACACATAAAATCTCGTCAAATCAGTCCTCTGCAAATACGGGGGCCCTGAGAGCCGCCATGCAAATTAAAGGCCCTCTGCTGATCCCATCTGTTCTGGTGGGGTCAATGCTGGAGAGCACCAGTGGGCACAATTCTAGTGTAAGTGCTAGAATCGCAATTAGTGGAAATTTGGGTTAATGCTGTTCAACAGTTTTTCTTCATTTTCATAGGTGTGACATTCTTCTCTACAGCAGGAACAATGGCATTCCCTGACAACTAGCATATCTTAGAAATTGGCTGGGAACTGAGCCTACCCAGAATCACCCTTTAATTACAGAGCCATGGCATGTGTTGTCATTTTTAGGCTTTGGAGCGGTGACTCAGGGGTGTGGGCAAGGCTAGGATCACAAGAACTTCAACATCTGGTAACTTGTCTCACTCAAACCTCACCTCCCACTGGCTGACACTGAAAGCAGTCCAAAACCTTGTTTTGACTGAGTCCCAGTGTCTTAATCCCAGCATGTATTCTATCCTGAAGGATTGATTAAAAAATGGAAGTTACAGGATTATATTTTCAACCAGAGGGTTGGCTTTGGATAGCTGCCAAATCTGTTCTGATCTCCAACTGGCAGAGTAGATGAAATACACTATAATAAGAAAAACTTGTGGCTCACACCATCCTGTTTGGCTCTTCCTGGTGATTGTTCTTTGTGTATACTTCTTGCTCAAAGTTTCAAAGATGAGGAAGCAAGTTTTTTTCCTCGGATGGGGAGGGGTGCAGAAATTTAAAGACTGTAATGCTAGATTGCACTGGAGTGCACTGAACACATGTAGCATCATATCTAGGTTTTCATATTCAGACTTTTGAGATTTTGACTCTTGAAATACAGAATTAGTACCTGAAGAAAGTTCACTTCCTCTATAAAGTTTCTCTTTAGGCTGAGAGACCACCAGGGTCACATCTTCAGGAGCATTTTGTAAAATTTCAACTGCTCCGTCATGGGTAACACCTTCCAAACTTATTCCATTTACAGATATCAGGCGATCACCTGCAGGCAGTAAAAACATAACGGCAATTTAACGAAGAGCAATTTCACAGGTATTTTTGGTGTATGTTGAAAAGGAAGGGATGAAACTGCCAATGGGTAGAACAATTTCATACCTTGCAACAAATGCAACAATATTACAGCAAGGCTGTGCCCCCTCAAAACATTTAGGTGCCCCCTAAATGGAATTTCACAACTTTTCACCTCATAGAAATGCAACTAATGCAACTGCGCTAATGCAGACTTTTTTCATAGTGCTCTTAATGAAGCACTAAGTTCTGCGTTGGTTAAAATGTTCTTTACTAGATCAGTTCAAATATGCCATACTGAAATATTTAATGGGGCATTTTGAATAAAACATTGAATGGAAACAGATTTTTTTTTAAAAACGGGACCACCTCAATTTAGTGGACTACATAAGAATAGGCCATTCCTGTTCCGACATTCAATTAGATCATGGCTGATCAGTATCTTAACTCCATGTACCCGCCTTGGTTCCGGAACCCTTAACACCCATGCCTAACAAAAACCTATCAATCTCAGTTTTGAAATTATCAATTGATCTAGCCTCAACAGCTTTTTGGGAGAGGGAGTTCCAGATTTCCACTACCCTTTGTGTGAAGAAGTGCTTCCTGACATTACCCCTGAACTACAACTTAAACTTCTGGTTTGTTATTAAAATGGTCAATAAGAAGAATGACTACAATATAAAACCACTGAGGATACATGACTGTTAGGATAATTGAATTAAAATATCTCTCTCAAATCAGATATCTCAAAATCATTGGTACATACTTTGTATTAAATGCCTGCAAGCTGCAAAAACGTTCACATCTCCAAATGTTATTGGGAGATAAAGCACCTCGGTCACCACTCGCTGAAGAGGCCATAAATTGCGGTAAAACTTCCCTTCTCCGGGAAACAACTAAACTTGTTCTCTGCCAGCTACTTTGTATGGGGGCCACGTTTAAATATTTGAAAGAAAACTTACTACCTCCTCTTTGCCCACCCAGGCCACATTTGCAGTCTGGACTCCCAGTTGGTAGCTGCTGGATCTCCCTGAGGACTTGGGATGTAGGAATTCCCAACGTTGAGAGTCCTTGCTCTTACCCCCTCCTGCACCACTTGCCTGGAGGTTCCGCCCCTTTCAAGGCCTGCCAGAAGTGTGGTGGGAGTGTGCTGGAAGGGCCGAGGATTTTCAATTACTATTGATTATTTACAACAAAAGCATATGCAGTACCTGGATTCAATCGTCCATCAAGCTCTGCTGGCCCTCCTGGCATGATTGTAGTGACAAAAATTCCCAAATCCAGTTTACCAGTCTTTTCTCCACCGACAATCTGAAAACCTATTTTTAAATAATAATTCAATTGATAGACCACATTAATAGCATATTTCCAATTCTTCACTTTTTAGCCTAGAGATTCATTCCACACACAATAGAACTTCATTGTGATGTTGAGCATCTCAATTTAAGTTCATTATTTCTCATCATGTACTTTCTTATACCTTTGATATCATTAGGTCATGCAAAAAAAAAAACTTTTCAGCTGGTTCCAGTATGGAATCCACCCACTGGCAAGAAGGATTTTGGCCTTTTTTACCCGGAAAACAATTACATTTTCATCCTTGGTCTTTACTGTAAAATTACGTAGATGTTACAGTCAAGTAAACCACTGCCTGACATTGTGTCATCTATAGAAAAATCAACCAAACCCACCAATTCAACATACCTAAACCGTGTTTCACATCCTTCTTCAGCTTTATAAATCTAAGTTCTCTCTCGGGTGAAGGCAAGGCACTAAATTTCTGATGAAGCGTATCTACCAAAAATGAACAGTTCAGACACCAAGTTACTACAGTAACAGTTAGATAAATTATAAATAAATAAAAACACAAATTTTAATAAAGGAAACCCTCAATTGATTCCAAAGCAGACATTAGAATTTTGCAACGATAATACAATAAATATTTTCAACCTTTGCATCTCTAATTCCCTTTGCATCTCTAATCCCCTTTGCACTATGTTTACATTATAAAATCATTTAATTTGTCCTAGAACTCTACAGCTGCTTTCCATATAAGGCTCATTAGTACACTGTGGTCTCAACATACTTAAAAATTATTTAGAAGCAGCAATTAAGATAGTGAATGTGAAGGACTTAAACACTTTAGAAATAATAGGTCACACAATAGTTTGACTGAATAATTAGAAGGGTTGCAGTTCCAATTGTTCTGTTTGAACTGTTGAGCACAATATACAAAGAAAGTTTTCAGGCAGTTTATAAACCTATCACTGCCAAAAACAAATACTAAAGGATTAGTGTTTAGCTGTGGATTTGGTTTTGCTCATTTGCACTTTAAAAGCCAAATTAAACCACATTTAAATCAGTAGTTGAAGATTTTCTAGCGTGCTTTATACAATAATTTGATCATTCATGTTTGAATTTAAATCCAATATCTACCTATCAATATATTAAAAGTCTTGCATATACTGCACACCAATCACACACTTCCTATAATACTTTTGTGTCACCCAATCATAAGCAAATTTATTCTAACCCAAGAAATTTACTAAGCAAACTTATTCTACCACACCTGTTTGGGTCAAACTTCCCACATGATTCCAATTTCTTAACAGCTGTATGGAAAAAAGTTAATCAAAATCTAAAAATACCCTACTTATTAAGGGCTGTAATAAACTTGGATTATATCCAAACAAAAATATTATAGTTGGAAAAATTGGATTTTGCCTTCTTGCTCTGAGCACAAAAGAATGATTTTCCACAAGGCAAGTCCTTGATCTCAGCTGAACCATCTGGGGTAAGTACCGAACACAGGTTTTGCACTCATCAGAGGAAGGGGCAGAAAACGTGAGCACAAACCAACCTGTACCACTATCATACACTTGCCAGTGGCTGGTTCAAGTCTGATGCCACCATAGATCCTGGAACAGATTGGCTGCCAGGTTGCTTAATTTGAAAAAAATGCACAGGGACCTTGGGCACCAGGAAAGAAGAGAGAAGCAAGAAAAAAAAATCTTTCAAGGGGCAAGAAAATATCTTCTGAAGGTCAGTGATGGAAGAAATTAACAATAATCTTTAAAGGGACACTGTCTTCATATTAAAAGTGTTTTGCAAATTCATTAATCTGGAGTAAGAGGAGAGACATGCTTAAGGAGATCACAGGAAAATAACATAATGATGCATTTTGAAGGTTTGCCAAACACTTCATTATTAAGCTCAAAATCATGCATGCATGGAAGATATTTTGGTGCTCTCAATATCAGTTAGCCAGAGTCGATTCATAGTACAGGAAAAATAATGCCGTTCCAGCACAGAAAACCGTCTTCTCAGATACTTGTCTGTAAAATGATTAACTATACTATCTTACATTTTTATATTATTTTACATTTCAATTGAGCACTATTGACAAACTAGAAATCCCTATGATAAATGTAGTAATAGAAAAAAAAGTTGGAAATTGTTCTAAATCTAAACATGCTGTGAATACATTTCAGTCACTTTGCAATATATTCTGAATGATTAGGTATTTAGACACAACTATATGAGGTGCATAAATACATTTCAGTCACTTTGCAATATATTCTGAATGATTAGGTATTTATGTTAAGTGTATCCATGTGATTTATATCAATTAGTGTTAATTGTATTCAGTTGGTGCATATCATATCATATTTAAAATTATATGCAATATTCTTAAAGCATGAATTTCTCCTATGCTTTTTATTCTCCAACTCATTTGATTTAGCAACTGATGTTAGAATTGGTGGTACTCTGCTGGCAATTGCTTGCTTTTCCCATTTAACATATTTAATTAGAAACATTATGTGTTACCTTTATATGGCTATAGAGAATGGTCTCCTAGTCAATAGCTCTCACATAGCCTAATTTTATGGGCTTATCGACCAAAACCAGTCACCACGGGTGATTTCTAAATGCTTTTCTAGCTGCATGAAGGAGGGAGATTAAAATAATTATGTGAAACAAGCTATTCGGATTAAAATAGATGACCCTGAAAATATTCTTGGCATTTTTCCATTCTGAAATTTGCTGGGGTACAGGCTGATATATTAATATAAATTGTGAAAACAAAATTTAAAAAGATAAATAGAAATCAGTGAAAGGAAAATAAAAGACCCAAACATTACCTGCAAGAGGTTTCTTTTAGATGGCAGGGAAAGTGAGAGAAACAGAGAAAGTGACAGAAGTAGAAAAACAGAAGTTTGAGAAGCCGATGTTGTACAGTCACACCAAGGCTTTAAACAGTGAAGACACTTGTACATTGTAAACTCAGTTCGTTCTGCTGCCTACCATTGGCTGTCAAGGTAGCAGGGGTTGATGGGATGCCAGAACTGTGCATGCTAATTCCTGATAACAAAAACATATAATAATAATAAATCAAAAAACTGAAAATTAAAATTTCATAACATTTGAGTTACAAAATTCTAAGAAATATTTGTTCTAATAATTTTGCCAGGACATTTCATGCAGTTTTTTAGATTTAGCTTTTGTGAACATTGCTAAGAACATATACTAGTAATGCTAACAACCCTAATTTAAATTATATTGAAGGGGTCAATTTTTGACATGCGCTCCTGATTGGTGGGCTCCTCGCTGGTAGCACCAAGTTGATTTACAGGCTGAATCCAAAGCAAAGCGAAGCATGAGTCCCTCTTCCAGGAAGTCTAACTTCTCTTCACTCAGTTCTCAGATCAGGCCGACTCCAGCTGCCTTTATACTATAACTGCAGCGTCAGTGTAAAGTAAATTGCTTCACACTTCCACTACAGTTGTAGCATAAATGTACCCTAAGCGCTCTGACCAGAGATACAAGAAATGATCAATTTGATTAAATGGAGAAAACAGAAAGGAAAGAAGTAAACAATTATTTCACTACTAGAGTTTAGGTTCCCATTGGCCTGGGATTGAGGCATTTAAAGAGTCAGGAGATTTCTGATCATAGTAGGCTATTATTTTAAGACAATAAGAGTAAAACAATATTAACATATTAAGAGATCTGAATTTATAACAAGGAATTTTACTCAGAAGTGAAAAAATCCATATACACTGTAAACACTTCTATTTTACCTGAAAACAATCAAAATGCAGTGAAATCAAAAATAACTTGAGTGATCATTTCAAATAAAGAAAACCTTGTGCAATATATAGTGTTATTTTCTCATAATCCATGGCTGATTATCACTGGATAATCATGAAATTATCACAATTAATTATTTAATGCGTGTGTCATCCGAATTAACGAAATAAAAAGCAACCTGACTGGTGTCCAGTATGACATACCCTTGAGAGAAAAACACAAGTGATGAAAACAGAACAAAGTGACTGCAGGAGTTCCACAGGCTCTGTCCTGGGTTGATACAACAGTGGAACTTCAACTATCCATGCTATTGGTTATACACCAAAAATTCTGGCAAAAGTTGGGACTGTGAGAATTTTAGCATGAGGTGGGTTCAGAAGATCAGCAGGAGTCTGGGCTGCCAGTAATGACAAAAATAAAATTAAAACATTTCAGCTTACAGCAGTTATAAAACCCTTATCTCTAGCTAGAATTTTGGTGGGAATTGATGCTTCAAATTCCAGCTCCCACAAAAATTCTCTGTGGAGCCTGTACCGTACCATTTTTCTGCACAGCCTGCTGTATTTCAAACAATTATGATGCATCAGTACTGCCATTTGTCAGTTTAACACTGAGTACTACATATTTTCCAAGTTAGGGCTCTAAGTTACAAATGGAGACCTTCAGAGCTTAAGCTGTTTTCATTGAAGATTGAGAGAAGGCATGAGGGCTGATTAAAATTAATGGACAGAAAATCATGAGGAGCACACCCACGATCGCCCATTGTGCAGTCCCTACAGGTGAGGCACCATATCAGGAGCATGTATTTGTAAAATTGGTATCTGTGATCCAAGTCTTTCAAATGCTGAGGAGTATGAATGATGTAGATAGAAACAGACTACAAGTGCAGAACTAGAGGACTGAGGCACCTGTGGAGGGCAACCAGCCAGGATCGAATTGTGAAGATGGGTGAATGTTCTGAAGGTTCACTTCACATATTTAAGGATCAGGGAATATTTGTTCCCTCAGGAGAGTAAAGAGAGTTTGCATATGGTCTGAGGAAGAAGTGAGCTCCATGGCAGAAAGGTCTTTTCTTATTCCATGCTTCATGTTAAAACAACCTCCAAAGTGACTACAACATTATTAGGCAATATGCAATAATAATAATGATGGATACCTGGAACTGACTTAAAAGGCACTAATCTCAACTCTGAATTTATACAGGTCTTAAAGCACTCAAACTTTACTCTTGTGATTTAAGGACATCATCTAAAGCCCTCTAGGATATTACTGCATTGTTACCAGTCCCATATATCATTTTAGCCCTGTGCATCAAATAGCTTGCTGTCACATATTGATCTTCTGTTGAGTAAACCATTATTATCTCTACATATATTATTAATAATGCAAGCATACTCCACACTTGTAGAAGGCTAAGTTTACTATCTACACACCTGGAATGCTTAAGACTAACTGTTTTAATAATAAAAATGGAAAATTAACTGTGTTCGTTCTCAACTTTGAAGTTCAGTAAACCTTCTGAACTGCATCAATAAAGGAAAAGTTTACTATATAAATATACAGGAGGAATCTTTTTAGAAGTGACATGGTGAAGAGAAGTACAGCAAGATCCCTAAACTTGAACTGGACATTACAGAAGTAAATTCCTGTTTATGTGAAGTACTATAGTGAATATATAAAACTAATTAGTTCCTCTATCAAATATGTTGCGCCTGACCTATGGCATATGCCTGATTAGAGTCTTCAGTAGATGATGAGTCGGACCCAGGATTTCTTCGGGCAGGGCTTCTGTATAAGATAGCCTGGGACTTCTTTGGATTGATGATACTTGAACAAAACCACAAAATAAAATAAAAGTAATCAAACAGAGAAGTGAACTGAATGCCAGAGTTAAAATATTTTACTGTAAATTTTAACCATATAAAAATTCATTTTCTAAATAACTTGTACTTTGCACACACAAAACTCCACAATACCATGGTCCTTAATTAATTTGGACTCAAGTAATAAAAACAAACTAATTATTACACCCCGGTAGCAAAATTACATAAAGAAACAAACATATTTTAACTGGGGACTTACAGGAAAAAAAGCATTTGCTAATAATCCATCCATCCACCGAGAAAAAAATTACATAGATGCTAGGTTTTCTTATGATTTGAGCCAACAGCAGGCAGCATGAGGAGGCCTGGTGATTAAATAATCATGGTCCCTCTGGAGGGGGGAATTGCTATTATCAGTAAGCAGAAGCATTTTTGCAATTTAAAAAAAATGATTTCCAGTTGTGGACAATGCTGGCAAGGCTGCATTATTACCCATCACTCGTTGCCCTGAGAAAGTGTTGATAGGCATGTTTCTTGAACTACCATAGTTCTTTTGCTAAGTACTCCCATAATTGTGTTAGGTAGGGAATTTCAGGATTTTGTCCTAGCAATGATGAAGGAATGGCATTATATGTCCCAATCAGAATGGTGTGATTTATTGAGAAACTTGGAAGTGATGGTGTTCCAATGATTTTGCTGCTTTTGTCCTTGGTGGTAGAGGTCAGGGGGCTGAGAGCTGCTAATGAAGTAAGTTTGGTGAGTTGCTACAGTGCATGCTGTAAGTAGTACATACTGCAGCCAGTGGTGGATATCAAATCCATGGCAGGGGTGCCAATCAAGTTGAACTGCTCTGTCCAGGATGGTTTTGCGCTGCTTAAGTATTGTTGCAGCTGCATCCATCCAGATAAATGCTGAGTTTTCCAATACAGTCCTGACTTAATTGAGAAGATTTGAATGGACAGGAGGTGAGCCAGCCTCCGCCTTGCTCACGTAGCTACTGTGTTGATGTGGCTGGTCCAGTTAAGCTTCTGGTCAACGGTGCCTTCAAGAATGTTGATGATGGGGGACTCGGCGATGGTGGTTAGGGGGAGGTGGTTGCATTTTTTCTTGTTGTAGATGGTCATTATCTGCCACTTGTCAGCTCAAGCTGGGTGTTGTCCAGGTCCTGCTGTAGGCTTGCATAGGCTGCATTATTATCAAAAGGAGTTGTGAATGGAGTTGAACACTGTAGAATCTTGAGCAAACAGCCCCACACCTGACCTTATGATGGAGGAAAGGTCATTGATGAAGCAGCTGAAGACAATTGGGCCAAGTTTGCTGCCCTGAGGAATTCGGGCGATGATGACCCAGCGCTGCGATGATTGGTCTCCCAACAACCACACCCATCTCTCTTTGTGTCGAGCATGACTCCAGCCTCTGGAGACTGTTTCCCTTGACCACCATTGACCTCAGTTTTACAAGGGCTCCTTAGTGTTATACTGGGTCAAAATCGGCCTAGATGTCAAGGGCAGTTACTCGTAGATCTCCTCTGTTCTCAGTGTATTGGTTAAGTGGTTTAAAAAAAGTGATTTTCTGCCTGGATCTAGATATTGCAAAAGCATTTGATGTATTAAATAGAAGTTGTTTGGAACTTGAGGCTTCTTCATACAATTTAATGCAGGGCATGAACTCCATCTAATTAATAGCAAGTGCAATATGAATTGAAGGGGGAAAAATAGGCTCAGGAACTAATTTTGTAGTAGGTCTTTGGTGGAAGAGATTTGGATTTTATATATTTAAAAAAAAAACACATGTTGTCTACATCCATACAGAAACAATTTTCTAAAGCAAATTAAAATGGTAAATGTGATGAGGCCAAATGAGTGGAAATACTGTATAATGGTATGCATTCTGGAATGCCAAGGGACATCAGAGAGGACATAGCAGAGGCTCTGACCACAATCTTTCAAACATCCTCAGATATGGAAGTTGTGCCAGATGTTTGGAGGGTTGCCAATTTGACACCTCTGTTCAAAAAGCAAGGGATAAAGCACGTAACAAAAGGACAGGCAGCCTAACATCGGCAGTGGTTAAGCTTCTAGAGATCATAATACAGGATAAAATTCATACTTCCTTAGAAGACATGGGTCAAGTAAGGACAGCCAGTATGGATTTGCAAACAGCCAAGTCGTGTCTGATGAAATTAATCGAGTTCTTTGAGGAAATAACAGTGTAGTGATAAAGGAAATACAGTGGGATGTTGTGCATATGGATTTTCAAAAGGCATTTGATAAGGTGCCACATAGGAGGTTTGATGATAAAATTAAGGCACATGGTATTAAAGGGAATATGGCTACATAGGTAGGAAATTGGTTAAAGGACAGAAAACAGACACAAGTGTCAATGGATTTTTTTGGACTGTGGGTGTGGACTGTGGGTGTAAACAGTGGTGCCCGCCCTGGGGTCAGTTTTGGGACAACTGTTCATGGACTTGGGTACAATGGACCATAACAGCAAAATCTGCATATGACACATAAAATGGTTAACTGTCAAAACAACTAAGTGGCTAGCAACTTCTCGAGGACATAGTCTTGTTAGTAGATTGGGCAGATGGACATCAAATGAAATTTTGTGTGTAGAAATGTGTTATATCTTGGGAGGAAGAACAAGAGAACATATATACTACATGGTAAAACTTTAAAAGTAGAACAGCAGAAACACTTTTGGGTTCAGATGTACAAATCTTTACAAATGAGGGAACAAGTTGATGAAGCTGTAAAAAAAAGTATATGGGATCCTATGCTTTATCAATAAGGGCATAAAGTACAAAAGCAGGGATAATGCTAAACCAATACAAATCTTTGATCAGGCCGAGATTATTGTGTCCCATTTTGGGTACCTTGCCTTAGGAAGGATGTCAAGGTCATGATGAGGGTACATAGAAATTCACCAGGTTGATACCAGAAATGAAAGGCTTTAGTTATGAAGAAAGATCAGAAAAACTGGGACTCTTTTCATTAGAGCAGAGTAGGTTAAGAGACTATCTGATGAGGTGTTCAAAATTATGAAAGGTTTTCCCTATTACCTTATCAAAACCTATGAGATTGAATTTTTTTGGAGTTTCTTGTCTGGATCCATCATTCATTTGATTCTGTGCTGCCGAGTCTAACCAACCAAGCTGATACAAATTGGGAATTCGACAAGAGCATACATTCTTGCCTGCTTAACAGCCTTTGCATCATGACTCCCTGCTTTGAGTCCTGGATTGGACGTGAGCACTCCTTGTAATGGATTAGAGTAGCAATTGATCAACTGATATGACAGGCAAAAGTAAAACCACTAAGCATTTAAGAGCTAAAAAAGACTTTATTTACCTTTTCCAAAACCTGATTAAAATGGCAGGGCCTGGCTCTGCAAGTTGAATAAAAGTAATGATGTTGGGAGCTTGGAGAATCTTCTCAAAACTGGGTGGGTGGGCAATTGAGCTATTGTGCAGATCCTGGGTCATTATACAGGGCAGGTTCTGATGACATCAATACAAAAAGAATTGCTCGATTCCTCAGAACCAATCAAGATTCAGCAGGTTCTTATGGTGTGCAAGAGATGCATAAATGACGAAGAATGTGTAGGTTTTGAGGGGGCAGAAGAAATCTGTTAATGTTCTAGGGAGGAAGATAAAGCTGCAGGCTCAAAACCATTCTCTAAAGAGCTAGATGTTTAGAGGATCACTTGGTAAGTACTATGACAATATAATACAAGTTACAAATCAGAAAGCAGCACCCTAACTATTGGACTGCAAAGCTGTTTCAGAAGAGGCACTATAATTTTTTTTACTTAATGCCACCATTTCCTTTAAGAGCAAGAGAGATAATACACACTTCTTTAATAACATTAATTTTATTATTTTATATTTACATATATATGCAAAATGTATTTTAAAGTAATAAATCTAAGGGCAACTAGGAATGAGCAATAAATGCGGCTTTGCCAGCAGCACCCAGGTCCCGAGAACAATTTTTAAAAATCTATCTGATTTATTCACAAAACTGATTTATATTTACTAAACATTTTCTTACTGATCTTCCAGGTGATTACAATGATCGTATTTAGAATTCTGTTTTAAGACAAAATAATCTCTCAGGCTGCAGTTTTGTTCCACCATGGAATTTATCTATCACACTAAATAAATTTAAAATCTGTGTCACTTTGGACTGTAGCATTATCATTTTATGACAAGAGCTAATCCCCTCTTCAAAGATATATCAAAATGCTCCCTTTGTCTTGTTGTCCATCTTTTCCTTAAGGCTCTGAAGTGCCTTGGGATGTTCTTTTTCTACCTTAATGGTACTACATAAATGCAACGTGCTGTTTTGTTGTTGTTGAAGACGATGACAATTCTGGATGAGCACTCTCAGACCAAATACTTTATTTTGGCTATTCAGACCGTTGATAATGCAGTTGCGACCATCTATTTCCAATACTGCAGACCTACTTCACATCTAAAACCATTCTTTATACCAACAAAGATAATATACAAGATGAAAATTTACCTGCTTTTGATTCGTCGCTCACTTCCCGCCACGGACTCGGTGTCTGACCGAGGATGTAAATGCTTCACTTTGAGTTCAGAGTCCCCTTCCAGCAGATTTGAAGAACGAAACAACTGGCTGCTAAAAACGGGCGTACTTCTTCGTTTTGACTCGGAAACTTGGCTAAGATCATAATAAGATTTGCTGAGGATGGGAGGACGTTGGTCCCAAAGAGTTCCGGATACCTGGTCTTTTGAGAGGCTGTGCAGAGGCTGATTCAAAGCCGCCTCCGACCTGGACATGCGTTTCAGGAGTTCGGAACGCATCAGCTGCGACTGATCAGTTAATCTGCTGTATGCACTGACAGCAAGACTAATACTACTATTCACCCTGCCCATGGTGAATAAACCTGCAGAGTCTCCATTATAGTTCAGGTTGCTGGCAGATAAACTTTCTAAAAAGGGGGAACGGGGAGGGGAAAAAAATTAAATTCAGTAAGCACATTGTTATTACTTCCCTCCCCCAAGCTCCTCTGTGGCATACATCTTTCTCTCAAACTTTCACTAGTTCCATACTATACCCAGCCTCTTAGGAAATGAGAGAAAGTGGCAGACAGTGATGACATTTTTAATTGTTTTACTCCTTATGAGAGGGGCTTAGGCTCCCACGTTGAGACTGGGAATTCAAGGTATGGGGAACTGCAGACACAAACGCATATCTTGCCTCTCAGTGGTCCAGTGGGTTGAAGCTTCAGTACTGTGCCATCACAGCTATTAAATTTTGCAATATTACACTAAGTATGCTGGTAACAGCTGGAAAAAAGCAAACTTTTTCTCAACTAATTTTGTAAATAGTGATCTCAATGGCCATCTTTGGCAGCTTCACCAGTTACCTACACCTATTACTACTGTTTGCTAAAATTATGAGTAGCTGTGCAGCCATCATAGCTAGATCATTACTGAAGCATATACTGTAAGAATAAAGTCATGGCTTTAACACTACATCCCCATTTATCTCATTTCCAAATGATAAAACAACTCAACACAGGGGTACCTGGTTTTATTTCACGTGAGCCTGCAAACCACTCATTTCAATGTTTCCATCCAAAGCACTGAACAATTAAATCTGGATTTCTCCATCAGGGTTATTTGAATACTTGCAGTAATCCATTTATTTTTCTGAAAACCCACACTCTTTTCCAACACTCTACACTGTCTTTTGCAGAAGCTGCCAGATTTTAAAATCAGTAGTGTGTAAAAGTCATGGAACAAGTGGCTGGATTATAATCATGAACTGTATGTTATCAGTTACAATCGATTTATTTTAATGGGAATGACAAATGGGAAGATAATAGCGGGCTTGGGGGATATTTGAATCTCCATTTTAACATTTAATTTTTTTCTTCCCAACTATTTGATTGCAAGAGTTAGGAAATGTCCTCCTTTCCACAGAACAAAGTCCTACAAAGTACGTGGAAATAAAAAGGTTACATCCATACCAATTTCCTGATTGTTCTTTCGTGCCCTCATCTGCAGCTGGAATTTGTGTTGGCATGAGGCCAGATGCAGGAAATACTGACAGGTCTTGCTGCTATCTGTCTGAAACAGATGCTTTATGCCATCTGAAGTGTTCTGCAATGTAATCTTCTTTTTCTGTGTCAATCAGGAGGACAATACAGAGTTTGGAATAAACATAAGTGATGCACTGGATTGAGCAGAAATTGATAGAACATATCCGTACTTCAGTACAATGCAAACCTCATGCGTGTTCAAGTGTATAATGTTTACCCAATATGAAATGATAGCAGGTTTACTATCCAGATTACACACGCTCATTCATTTGTAAGTAAATGCTTACTCTAAATGTACAAACTTAGATCAGATGATTTTACAATTGCTACTCACCACCACCACTACCCCCACCCCCAACCCCCAAAAAAAAGACAAGGTGGAATACTTGCTTCTAAATCAACCCAGGATATATTAATAGTGCCAGACAAATGCCAGGCAATGACTATATCCAACAAGAGTGTCTAACCACCTCCCCTTGACATTCAACGGCATTACATCACTGAGTCCCCCACCATCAACAACCTGGGGGTCACCATTGACCAGAAACTTAACTGGATCAGCCACATAAATACTGTGGCTACAACAGCAGGTCAGAGGCTGGGTATTCTGCGGCGAGTGACTCATCTCCTGACTCCCCAAAGCCTTTCCACCATCTACAAGACACAAGTCAGGAGTGTGATGGAATACTCTCCACTTGCCTGGATGTGTGCAGCTCCAACAACACTCAAGAAGCTCGACACCATCCAGGACAAAGCAGCCCGCTTGACTGGCACCCCATCCACCACCTTAAACATTCAATCCCTTCATCACCGGCGCACTGTGGCTGCAGTGTGTGCCATCCACAGGATGCACTGCAGCAACTCGCCAAGGCTTCTTCGACAGCACCTCCCAAACCCGCGACCTCTACCACCTAGAAGGACAAGGGCAGCAGGTACATGGGAACAATACCACCTGCACGTTCCCCTCCAAGTCACACACCATCCCGACTTGGAAATATATCGCCGTTCCTTCATCGTCGTTGGGTCAAAATCCTAGAACTCCCTTCCTAACAGCACTGTGGGAGAACCTTCACCACACGGACTGCAGCAGTTCAAGAAGGCGGCTCACCACCACCTTCTCAAGGGCAATTAGGGATGGGCAATAAATGCCGGCCTCGCCAGTGACGCCCACATCCCATGAACGAATAAAAAAAAAAGAAAAATGTTTGCTTTCAAAATAATTGGGACACAATTGGAAAAGAAAATGTGATCATGATGGATAAGGGAACTCAACAGATAAATCATTTATCACTTCTTAGTTGAAGGAAGAATAATGGGAGAACATTACAGAAGCAAAATTCTGAAAATCCGAAAGGATCGCAATGCCGGGTAAAAAGGGGGAACTGGTGGCATAGTGAGTTACAACACTGTCCTTTCACCTCTGTAAATAACTTAAATCCAATTCAGACTCTGGAAATGCAAGACTTTTCTCTTTCTATTCTCCACCAGACAGTTGTAAGGCCATAAATTAATTGAGCTTCGAAAATAACCTCCAATATATCAAACTGAATTTCATCCAGGGGAGGTTTAAAAAATGGGGAAACAAAAAGACAATGAGGGTGATTTTAACCCCCAAGAATGGGTGGATTGGGGGCAGGTGGGAGTTGAAAATAGTTGTTTTTTTGGGTCGCAACCACAAAATTTTTGGACTTTGCATTCCCAGTGGGAAGCCTGTACTTTTACCACCCACGTTAAACCCGGAAGTGAAGACGGGTTGTGGTTGCGACCCGAAGAAACTATTATTTTCAACTCCCACCCACCCCCAACCCACCCGTTCTTGGAGATTAAAATCACCCCCAATTTCTTCTACAGATGATAACCACAGAGCACTCGTTAAAATGCCTTATCATTTCAACGTCCATTAATTTTTTCAGTTATTTGTTGTATTACTTCAAAATAATTTTCCTCTGCAATTTAAGAAGAAACAGAAATAAAAACTATGTGTAAAAGACTTCCTTGTGAACTAGTTTTTCTTACATATCCCTGTCCAACAGTTTTCAATCGTTAACAAAAAACTTTCAGCGTGTATTTGAAACTTAATTTACGAAACAAGTCAATACCTGACAGAACACTACTAGCAACAGTTAAATCAGTAAAGCAATAAAACCAGCCTTAGCTACTGTACATGATGATGGATCGGAGCTGAAACACACTTACACTAAAAGCGATTTTTTTTGTATCTCTCCATGGAAACTGAAGAACTACTGTTCTGACCCCATTTTGAATCTCATAAACAATTACGCCTTTGGAACAAATGCCCAGATTTATTCCAGTCAGAGATTTCTTTTCTGGCAGAACCCGATAGAACAGCACTCCATACTCAGGCAGCCTTTGACATATCTGAAAGCCAAGCCAAATAAAAAAGTAACAGATAAATAAGCACACACACACAAAAAAAACCCCAGTGAAAAAACACCTTGCAATTTTGAGAGCATTGTGGTGTAATAAAGAGTGAGCACGCTGATGAAAATGCTTTTTTTCCCCCTTCAGAAGTCAGGTTCAAACAATTAAAATTCAGGTTTTTGTGGAAAAGTATCTAAACCTGTCAGCAGCTTGTGAGCTGCACTGCATCAAAGCACATGAATATAACTTTACCATAAAGATCTCTGGATCCTGCCATCTCCATTGAACATCCAGGGTTGTATAGGTGGCTGTTGGAATGTCCATTAATCTAGTAGGAAACAGGTAGATGCATACTCCACAGGAACCCAGGCCTACCATCACCTCTCCAACTGCTAGTCAACATGTATTTGATTTGTGTGTGCATGTTTGTGTCACTGCTGTGATTGCAAATCTAAACAGTAATCAACATTACAATGAAAAAAATACAAGAGAACGCCCAATGGTGGTGTGCAGGCCTCTGTGGATGTGCACCTCCAGGATAGCTGTTTATTTATTTATTTAATTGATTGTGTTTAGTAACAGCAGGCAGTGCCAAAAAAGTACTCAAGTAATCTGTTGTACTACTCTTTAAATTTCTAACATTAGAAAGAGGTCAAACGTCCATCAGCTCTTCTGTAATATTAGAAATTTCACCAGATGTCACAGGCCAGCGAGCAGCATATACACAAAAGTTCAGCTTCTCACAATTTGAAAAAAGCATGAGTGGACAGTACAACTGCAGCTTCCCACTCAGAGCCCACTCAAAAGTGCTCCAAATACTGCACTTTTGATATAGCAGTTTATAAGAAAATCAGAAATTGATTCGCAGTAAATACTGTTCCTTCAATCTAAGCAAATAGCAAAAGTAAACCTGCTGAGGGTATTAGGCAGGCAGGAGAAAAAAACAAGTAACCTTACCAGCTTCCGACTCTCTTACTGTTGAATTCTCTGAATGCTCAAATACATGTACATAATGTATTTAACAATCTAACAAAGAGTAAATGACACTATTTTACCAACTGAATCAACAGTCTGATTTTATTAAACAGGTAAAAAGATTCTATACTGACCCACTGATTTTTTTTTTCTCTTTATGAATGTAACTATCAGCACAACATCACCTAAAGGTGCAAAGTTTATTACTCCACCCTCGAGTTGAAATGACAGACAGATTTTAGGGGGCAATTACTTACTCCAACAATGATCAACAAAAATGGAAATGCTGTTTCTCCCTCCCATTTTCCACATTAAGATGAATTACCTTTAGAAACTCAAGCTCAGATTCTGCTTCTGTGGCTCCACAATATGTGATGTGCAGTTTAGGCAGCTCCTCCTTCATGTAAGACTGCTCCAAAGACTCCATCACTCTAATTTGCAAATAATGCTCGAGCCTGAAATAACTCTTCCCATGAAACTATTAACAGAAGTGAAACACATTAAATATTTTTATGACACAATATTGATTGAGTACGATTTTTGTTTGGAGGGGAGGTGTGCATGTATTGTCTCACACAATTGAAACAGAAGTTTTCAAACTTTTCTGCCAACACTGACACACTCACAGAGACTCCCTGTCCCAAATTGCAAAAGACAGCGTCAACTACCCAAAGAAAATTGCTGTTATTATTGCAGAAAACATTTTTACTGGTGTACAGCAACAGAAATAACACGACAGCAAGTCAGCAAATAAACAAAAATACAGAAAGCTGATAAGACAGACAGAAACCCAGTGACCCTGCTAATCCTGGTCCTGTTTGAAAACCTATGAACTAAAGAAACATCTTATTTGCTACATTGACAGATTATAATCTCCTGTTTCTTGATCATCAGTGTCTCTCCTGGCCTCTCCAATTCATTTGTGTTCTAGCCATGCCTCCCCCACACCCCTTTGCCTCAGACAGGTGTCCTCCTTTTCATTTTTGTCCTTCTATCTGCCTCAATCATAAAGCCCAGAGAAAAATATAGCATGCAGAATGTACCTGCAGTTTATTCAAAATACTACAGAGCAGTAGCTAGAAGCATACCTCTGGCTGGTAGTCCCCAAATTCAGCTTGAAGAGCTAACGAAGCAAGCAACAAGGCTGTTTCATCATTACAGTGCAACCTCTCTTCCAAGATATCCCTCCGCAACTGCAAATAGTACTGATGCCTGGTCAGTGTGTGCCTTCATAAAAATTAAGAGTGACTTAAATAAGTGATAAATTATCCTGAAACAAGAAATCAATTACTGCAAAATATCAGTTCTGTGATTTTTTTTCTTTTACTATTCATTCCAAAATTAAGGACAGCAGGATTTAGGTGGTACAGCAGGAAACAGGTTTTGAACCTATGTCAGATAGGATGAAAGTTCCCTGCCTTTAACAGCTGTAAGGGACCTACAAGCAACTAATTTAGGCAGTCTTATTTTCAGTTTCTACTAGTGCACAAAGCTGCTATAATTTAGAATTAAGTGCCACTAAATTGTACACAAATTTGTGTCGTAAATATAGTCAAAGAGGCCCAATGATTATAATGATTGGGTGGTGCAATGGGTTAGAACACCACCCTTTCATTTCAGAGTCTGACTCCAGCGCAGACAAATGGAATGAAAGTCTCCCCTTTCTGCTGAATACAAGGGTCCTAACTGAAATTTATCTGGTCATTCTTAACCCATTTCCTAATGGATGAGATTTCACAGAACAAAACTGCTTAAAATACAACACTAAACCAGCAATCTCTAACAGGGAGACCACAAGGAACGATGCTGAAGTATGTCGAAAAAACACTGCATTGGTGCTTTGCTGAGGCTGGGGCAGAGTGAGGGAAGTTTTACTCTGTATCCAACCTTGCTATATCTAAACAGAGTGCAAATGTCGGAAGATGTTTAATTCTCATGCATTAACATTCCTACAATTTGATGAGCAAAGCTATTCAGCAATTCAAAAAAAATTCATACAGATACCAAATGTGTTTTACTTCGGGGGATGGGGGGAGTGGGGCGGAGTAGTGGAGAAGAGAGTAGAATAGGACTGCTTTGTTATAATTGTGGAATGGAAGTTGCAGTGCCATCAAACCACTGCAGGCTTCATTTCTTTTGAAGATTTCAATACCTACAGTCTCGGTGTTACACTGATTTCAGTGAACAGCAGGGGGTGCTAGGAACTAAGGCTCAGTGACAGAATATCACGTTAAAAATGCTGCAAAGATTTGGGGAGTGGGGGGAGAAGAAGAGAGAAGCTACCTTGTGCTTATTGAATTTTCTGCATCTTAAAACAGTTATATTATTTTTAAGCTGAAATGAATTCAGATCTCTACATTAACAAATAGACACTTCGGGATTAAGCTATCACTAGTGAACCAGACAGGTAAAAAAATCAGTTTGCAATGAACATAAAACAGTGGAGATGCATAACTATGACAAAATAATATCGTACATTTTAATGTAAAAAATGCCCAAAATTCAAGGTTTTATGTTTTCTTCCCAAAACAGAGGACTAGTAATTATATTCATAGAATCATAGAAAATTTATGGCACAGAAGGAGGCCATTCGGCCCATCGTGTCCGCGACGGCTGAGAAACGAGCCACCCAGCCTAATCCCACTTTCCCGCATTTGATCCGTAGCCCTGCAGGTCACAGCTCTTCAGGTGCACATCCAGGTATTTTTTAAATGAGTTGAGGGTTTCTGCCCCTACCACCCTCTCAGGCAGTGAGTTCCAGGCCCCCACCACCCTCTGTGTGAAAACATATTTCCTCATTTCCGCTCTAATCCTTCTACCAATCACTTTAAATCTATGCCCCCTGGTTATTGACCCCTTCGCTAAGGGAAATAGATCCTTCCTATCCACTCTATCTAGGCCCCTCATAATTTTGTACATCTTAATCAATTCACCCCTCAGCCTCCTCTGTTCCAAGGAAAATAACCCCAGCCTATCCAATCTGTCATCATAGCTAAAATTCTCCAGTCCTGGCAACATCCTCGTAAATCTCCTCTGCACCCTCTCTAGTGCAATTACATCCTTCCTGTAATGTGGTGACCAGAACTGTGCACAGTACTCAAACTTAAATTTGGGAGGTAATTCTAAATCTTACCATTTTTTTAAATGACAAATTACAGAGATTATTATGAATCATCTTTAGTTTAGTTAATCTTGAGAGTTTCTTGATCTTTCAGACTAGATTTTTCATGGATAAAGAAGAGTACTTACTGGATTAAACTGACATCTTCTACAAAAAACTTTATGCGGAGAAAAAGGATGAAATTTACGGTAATTCTGTTCTTTTTCTTCACCTCTTTCCATCCCTCTGGTGCCACTTTGGACAATTTAGTGTCAGGGTCAGCAAAAAAGAATTCATTTTCTAAAAAACAAAACATTTTGATATCTGGTTTACACGTTTTTAGCGGTTTTATATATTTTTGTGTGACACACTCGATATGATTGCAATTACTTCCAGCAACAATTTGCAATTATACTGAAATTTCAATGTCGATAAATGTTCCAAGGCACTTCACAGAGGCGCAATTATACAAATGGACGGTGAGATAAAGGAGAAAACATTAGGAGAGGTGATCGAAAACTTGGTCGAACAAGTGGGTATTAAGGAGAGTGTTAAACAGGTGGAAGGGTTTAGGGAGGGAATTCCAGAGCCTGGGGCCTAGATGACCGAAGGCACGGCTGCCAATGCTGGGGCAAAGGAATGGAGGGGGAATGCACTAGAGGCTAGATTCAGAGGAATAGAAAGTTTGGGGAAGAAGTGGGGGGGTGTAGGGCTGGAGGAGGTTACGCAAATAGGAAGGGTGAAGGCCATGAAGAGATTTGAACACGAGGATGAGAATTTTAAATCTGAGGTGTTGGGGAACCGGAAGCTAACATAGGTCAACAAGGACAGGAGTGATGGATGGGCGGGACTTGGTACGGGATAGGATATGGGCAGAGTTTTTGATGCGCTGGAGTTTGCAGAGGGTGGATGGCCAGATGAGCGTTAGAATAGGTGAGTCTGGAGGTGATTAAGGCATGGATGAGGGTTACAGCAGCAGATGAACTGAGGCAGGGGCAGAGACGGGCGAGGAGGAAGTAAGCAATCTTTGCGATGGAGAGTATATGGGGTCGGAAGCTCAACTCGGGGTTAAATAGAACGCCAAGATTGCAAAAGAGTTTGTTTCAGCCTGAGACAATTGCTGAGGTGGGGGGGGGGGGGGGGTGGATAGAATTGGTGGTGAAGGTATGGAATTTGTGCCGGGTGCAGAAGACTATGGCTTCAGTCATCCAAATGTTACCTGGTGGAAATTGCAGTTCCAAGATTGGATATTGGACAAGCAGTCTGACAACACAAAGGCAGTGGACAGGTCAAAAGAGGCTGTGGAGAGGTAGAGTTGGGTGTCGTCAACATACATATGAAAGCTGACCTCATGTCTGTGGATGATGTCACCAAGGAGCAGCATCTAGATGAGGAAGAGGAGGGGGCCAAGACCAATTCTTTGGGAGACTCTGGAGAAATGGGATGGGATGGGAAGAGAAGCCATTGCTGGAGATGCTCAGACTACGATTTGATAAGTAAGAGTGGATCAAGCAAGAGCAAACTTACAGAGTTGGACAATAGAGGAGGATTGTGTGGTTCACCATGTCAGTGGTGCAGAGAAGGTGAGGATGGATAATGCACCACAGTCACAGTCACAGAGGATGTAATTTGTGATTTAGGTTTCCATCCATGAAACAGCCCTAACCGAATTGGAGAGATTCAAACGTGCCATAAATGATCCTTTGCCCCTCATCCCCCAGGATGCTAACCTAAAATAATTCCAAATTTTTACAAACTAAGACAAAAAGTAATCATGGTTGGTCTCAATCATGAACATCTCTATTTACAGTGCAGTCTAAAGAAAATGCAGATTTTCATTTTCATGTGCTAAATGCTTCACAATCCTAAAAGATCTACGAGCAGGGGTGGACTGACCATATGGGAAATCGAGTGTGTCCCCATGAATGATTCCATAGCACTGTATTATTGGCGTCCCCCCCACTTTTCCCCTGAGAATCCCGCACGTCCTTTTGGGGATGTGTTCCCCCCACCCCTCCTGCTCCTAGGAAGGCAACAGAAAATGCCAATTTAAAAACACTACAATAAAATTAGTTAAGAATATTCAGATTATAAGAATTATGACAATTACCCTGGGTAAAATTTAAGGAAGAAAAGAACGGCTAATCCCAGTCAGAGCCAGCTCCATGATACATATTGTGTGACACAGTAGCTAGCATTTTGTTTTTGTCAAGATCTTTTATCATCCTTACAAACCTGATTGGTGCCTGTGACAATTCAGATTTGTTCCCAATATTTTTTTAGTCATTGACTCCATATAGGTGATCTCCTGCTCGCTATGATCTCCTGCTCGCTATGATCTGAAGCATTTAGCATATGGGATATAGCATGCTGCATGGCCAACAATTCGTCCTTTTGTTATAAACTTGCTGCTTGACAAAAAGAAGAATTCCACTACATCTCACTTCACTTCAGATATCAAATAATACCAACCATGCCGGCAACTTTTTGTAACAAGCTAAGCTATTAAACAAGCTTATTCAAAATAGAATTATTTACAGAATCAGGCAATACAATACTGGAAGTCTGGAAACAGTGTACAAGGAGTTGATCAAATAAACCATCATTCAGACAACCTTTTGAATTGTTCATAAAGAAGATGAGATAAGATACTTCTCAGCGAAATAAGCGATCTTGTTCCTCAGCAAAACAGAATACAGTCTTTATACAAATTACAGTTAAGTATGAGCTTACAGAGCTTAATTCATCTGTGTGCTGCAGCAAGACAAACAATATGGAGCCGTAATTGCCAGTTCTGTAATATTTATATCCAGGATTCCACTTTGATCTAAATGTGTTTTCCTTTTTGCCAATTTTCAGTAGCCTGTCTGGATGAGATTACAGGGCAAATACACTATTCATGAAGCAATCCTACAAGGTAGTGAGGTATGATCTATCAAATTAAATTCATAGACAACTTATATGAACAATTAACAAGATGTTTTTTATCATAGTTTTCAACAATTTTGCAATTAGAACATTAGCATGTCAAAATACAGTGAGCGCTAAATTGGACCGTGTAGCGCCCGTTGTTTCAACGCTACACGGGCTCTCCGAAATCCAAGATGACTTCTTGGATGTGCACACGCGTTTCCAGCGTGACGTGCACTGGACGCCATCTTGGTATAGGAATTAGCGCAGACGCAGATAACAAACGCTTGAATCATGTAAAGTAGGGAGAAAATGGCTTCAATCAGTGTGCAACGTTGATTTAAAGTGATAGATACCATTTTGGCACTTAACGCTCAACTTAACCCCAACCATCTGAACGTGTCTTAGAGTGCCTGGAGGACTATTTAAAGGGAACATGCAGGATTTACAGGTTGGTGGCTGGATTATTGCTTCTGGCTGTCGAGACATTTATAACTGTTTCTGGAGGTCTCCTAAACTTCAATACTAGGACGCAGTGACATAGCCTAACATTTAGAGCCAGGACATGCAGGAGTGAAATTAGGAAATGCTTCTACATGCAAAGGGTGGGACGCGTGAGGAATGCTCTTCTGCACATGGCAGTTGATGCTAGCTCAATTGTGAAAGTTAAATCTGAGATTGATAGATTTCTGTGAACCAAGGGTATTAAGGGATATGGGGCTAAGGCGGGTATATGGAGTTAGGTCACAGGTCCACCATGATCTCACTGAATGGTGGAAAAGGCTCGACGGGCTAAATGCCACGGCCACTTGCTGCCTCTTGATATGCGCCACCTTCTCCAGCAAAAAAGCGGGACTTGTGCCTGGGTGATGTGCCTGTCATGGTTGAATAGCTGCCAGTGTGTGTGGCCTGTGAATTGTGGGTGGGTGGCTTGAAACAGTGGTAACGTGTAAGGGTGAGAGGAAGCATCTGGTTAGAAGAGTTGAGTATTGATGGAAAGAGTTTGTTGGTATGTGGGTGATGGGGGTGTAATGCGTGGTGCAGTTGGTAGGAGACGCCACATGACAGTTGACCTCACTCACCTTGACCACACATGTCAAAACATTGAACTTCTTCCTGCACTGCATCCACGTTCATGATGCTGTGCGCCTGGCATTGACTTCGTCCCCTGCTGCCTCCCTTGGATATATGTCTGGAGGGCCTCTTGCACCCCCCACCCCCCTGCGGATATAGGATGTCCCTCCTTCTGTCCACCTCTTGCACCAAGGTCTCTAGTGCATCAGCAGAGAACCTTGCACTCTCGCAGGCCTGGTACCAACTCAGATCGGCAGATGTGGGATTTAGTAGTGCGCAACCTTTATTCAATGTTTTACCATAACTCATCAGTGTGTAACCATAGGGATGGGATCTGCATCTGTGTTTTACGTGTGCAATGTCTGATCTCCGTTCAGAATCCGTGCAGACAGTAGGCTGTTATTTTCAGCAAATAACAGGTGTCAGCTACCTTTAAGAGATTTCTAAGAAACATCCTCCCTTTAAGAGATTGAGCACCCTCTGGTGGTGGAAAGTGTGAATTGCATTGATTCCACGTGCAAGGCCTGGAAAGGAACGCTGATTGCAGGTAGTTCCTTGGATGGGCCGAAACTTGCGTCCTGCCTGCACAGGGGCCATTGGGCGCGGGGTAATAGCACATCACGCTACCTACACCCAAAAACGGACCCTATCAAATTTTTCCCTGTGTCTCTTCATAGAGGTGCCATGGCAGTAAACTACACATCTCATCTCTGCCAAAAATGCTGCTGTTTAATGAAGCAGTAACCTCCATTTTGAGTGCAGGGTTTAAAACTGCTATTTGAAAACTAAGCAAAGTTCAGAGAAGCCAGACAAAATTTAATTTTCTGTGACAATGCTGTTGTGAGTTATCTTGATTTTCAAGATCTTGGTTTATACTGGTAGAAATCAGAATGTCCACCTCTCATATCTCAATATCTTGCAAGTGCAGAAAATGCACACAAACACTTGCTGTCCAAAGAATTGCTACCCCAATACTCAAACCTCAGCTCTTTGCTGTAAATATCAAACACTCAAAAAACAATAATTAGAAACTGCAACTTTTAACAGCTATTCATGTACCTTTTAAATATGCCAAAGAAAAAAAGTGATGTTCCACCAGACCAATGTGAGCCACCACCATATCAAACACATCCTTGCATGTAGACTTGGTGTCACAGGTCAACTCCAGGCATTGTCCACTTAGCAACATGATGTTCACTTTCCGACGAAGGTCCTCACCCTTTCCATTCTTAGTCTGTAATCATACATTAATCAGAATATTTTCTTTGGAGCAAGAGATCACAGAATAAGATGAGAAAACAAGTTGATTAATACACCAAATCAAAAGCAAAGGACTGCGGATGCTGGAAATCTGAAATAAAAACAAAATGCTGGAAATACTCAGCAAAGTCAGGCAGCATCTGTGGAGAAAGAAACAGTTAACGTTTCAGGTCAATGACCTTTCGTCAGAATTGGAAGAAGTTGAAGATTTAACAGTTTTTAAGCAAGTATGGAGCCAGGGAAAAGGTGGGGGGACGGGGAAACGCAGGGGAAGTTGATTAAATACTGTCCATTTGTCTAAATTCAAGCAAATGGGTTTTATTTTTTTTTGGAATCTCAATGTCAGTTATTTTAAAAAAATCTTAAAAGGCTGTGACAGTCTGTTAAAATATAGTTAGCCAGATATTAAAAAGGCAGTGTGCACACCCAATTTACATGCCTGTGTAAGCAGTACAAAGTGTCAACAGATGCTTACAAAAATGAACATGTGCACTACACAACAATCTACTTTTCTGCAAAACAAATGTTTAAATAAACATTTTTCAAAATTTATTCTTGGGATGTATGCATCAAGGCTGTAATGAGGTCTGCAGCTGAGTGGTTCTGGCAGAAGCCAAACTGAGCATCAGTGTGCAGGTTGTTGGTGAGTAAGTGCTGCTTGATAGCACCGTTGACGACTCCTTCCATCACTTTACTGCTGACTGGGAGTAAGCTTATAGAGCCAGATTGGATTTCTCCTGCTTTTTGTGGACAGGAGATACCTGGGCAATTTTCCACATTGTCAGGTAGATGCCAGTGTTGTAGCTCTACTGGAGCGGCTTGGCTAGGGATGCGGTTAGATCTGGAGCACAGGTCTTCAGCACTGTAGCCGGGATACTGTTGGGGCCCATAGCCTTTGCTGTGTCTATTTACACTCAGCCATTAACAAACTTAACCCAAATTAAATTTCAATCCGTTTGGTTCTTCCAATGTCTGCTGCTCTTTCAAATGTTACTTCCTCCTTGTTCATTTTCATTATAATAATCATTCTATCCACACACCATGTGCAACTATGAAAAAGCAAAGCAACAGCAGCCATAACGCAATTTTTGCAGCTTGCCAATGGACACAAGCATCGTAATGCAGCATCGCTTTCAGCCCAATATTTCAAACCCTGAAAAGAGTCCTCAGTATCCCAAATTGATACTGAACCTCCCCGCCATCCCACAATGGCTGAACATACTGGGTATTGCCCCCCACCCCCGAGAAGATTTCGCAGGCAGACCAGAATGCAACCTCTTCCCTTTCTCTCTTCCAATACCTCCACCCCCTCCAGTCATCTCTTCCAGTCCCTCTTAACTTTCCCCACCTTCCTCCTCCCTTTTCTCTCCTATCCTTGGTCTCCCTCTCCATCCTTTACCGCCTTCCCTGCCGTGGTCTACTTATTCCCTAGTCTCTAACCCCGCTTGACATGAATCCCACACTTGATCTTGACTCCCCACGTGCATCACTACAGGAGACTGGCTAGTATTTTGTTTTTAAATGGGTGGTAAATTTTGAACAATTTTAGCTGGTTATTGAACAGGAAATATTTTTTCCTTTAATCTTACCAGAATTGATGTAGGAAGATCCAGTGCAACAGAAGGCTCACTGATCATTTTAACAAACTCAGGTCCAAAGAAATTCTGAGGGGAAAAAATAAAGAATGTTTTAATAGGAAATTACTATTGCTCTTTAATGTAGCCACAATTTGAGACAAATTCACCAACAGTCAGACTTGCTTCAGTAATGCATAACAATTTTTCATGTGCTTTTTCTAAAACTTCAATTAAAAAAGTATCATAACAAACTTCTAAGATCTGCGCTCAAAATAAATAGAATATATATGGTGAATGGCTGTTTGGAACCCTGCTTTATCATTTTTGTACCAATGAGATCAATCCGGAGCAACTCAACAAGGAATTTTTCCTTCTTTTTCCTGACAGAGCATTAAGCTTTTTATTTTTAAAAAATTTTGGTGAATTTTTCTGCTTATCAAGGTGAAGGAAGGAAGTGTAGTGATGTTATGAATTCGGGTCTGTCACAGGTATCCACTCAGGTTCCATGGTGTCAGCCATTCCATTAAACGGTCTGGTTGCCTTTTTTTTAAAAAAACAGAAGTTGACTCCCCTGCCCTGTATCTGCTAGCGTGGTGGTAGGACCTGGTAGTGTAAGAATGAAACTCCCTTGTGATCTAGACCAGATCTCTGTGCCTTAAATGCATGTACTGCTTTAATGAGCCAGAAATTGCTTTCAAAATAACGGTAAGCCCAACAGTACTCACCCTTATTAGTGGTGAAATCGAAGAGCAAGTTCCGGTGACCGCACATGCGCAATCAAATGCGGAAATCCGGAACTTGCTCGTCTTGGTCCGCCAGCAATCTGACAGCTACACCCTAAAGGGACATAAGCCGGCTGCAATCAATAGAATCAATGGACCAGCGCCAACTTGCTCTCCAGTCCAGCTGGAAACTAACGAATATCAACACAAAACAGGTACGCTCAGTTTTTTAAATCTAAACTAATTTTTAACAGTGTGGTAAGTCTTAATGACTGCCAAACAACTGCTCAGGTACTAAAAATTAACTTTTAAAAATGTGGAGTCTCATTACTTCTGAGTACAATAGTTTTTTGGACATTTAAAAAAATTAAATTAAAATTTTTTATAACTTTTTCCTTCTGACCCTTTTATCTCAGTCTTTTAATTTTATCCTCTGTTTATTTTGCTTTCTCTATATCATTTTATAATATCTTATCGGGCACATCCGGGTTTTACGTCTGCACTGTTTGTCTATGAACTGCACTTCCCAGTTCTCACAGCATGGCTTGCTTCAAGCTGATTGGTTGAGGAGCCTTACACACAGCCCGGGAAAGAATGCTGATGTTATTTGAACTCCCAGTTCAAGGAGATTGCCACCAAAAAGAACGCGGTAACTTAGTAGGTAAATTTGAATCTAATGAGCGCTGAGCACTACTGCTTCGCCGCTCAGAGCAATTTCCTGGCCAATATCTCTGAAGGCAGACCATGTTAACACTAAGCAAGGCAACTTTTGGTTTGGTTTGTAAGCTTGGGTAACAAATACAGAATGTTGAGTATGAAGAAAGTCACTTGACACAATCAGTTTAACTGCTGTTCACATATCATTACAAATATAAAGAGCATGCGTATGCGTCGGGGAGCCCTTTCACTTAACGTAAGATTGAAAAACTTGCTCTGTCAGGGCAGCGGTTCCTGATTCGCAGCCTACTGCAGCCGAACGATCTTTCGCAACATTTCTGCTGCCTTGACTCTAAGGTGCTAGATATCTTCCTGAATGACAAGACATTCTTGCCAAATAGACCATTGTTTGGGATCGTCGTAAAACAACTGCTCATTCCAAATCCTCTTGTGTGCCTATGGATGGCCAACCCAGCATGGGGAAACTACTCCCTTTCCGACAAGCTACTGCCCAAAATACGTTAAAATTGTTTATGCCACATACTTTTCAAGGAGGAATGGCCAAAGAATTCTGAACCGCGACAAGTTGTAATGATGCTGGACTAGCAACCCAGAAGTTGAGATTTCAAATCCCAACATGGCCAGTTTTGAAAATAAATTCAATAAACCTGGTAATTTGTGGGCTGGCACCAGAAATAAAAATGATCAAGAAAGCAGCCGGATTGTATTAAAAACTGACTGAAGTGACTCCAATCCCACACTATTATGGTGTGTATATAATACCCTCTGAAACGACGCAGCAGGCCACTCATTTGTAAAAACAGACATTACTCAAGAAGACCCATCAGCACCTTCTCAGGGCAACTAAGGATGGGCAATAATTGCTGCCTTACCAGTGGCACTCACATCCTGAACATAAAGTAAAAGTCAGCGTTGAGAAATAGCACAGTCTTCAACCATTTATATCCATCATCTGGATTGAGCATTCCTAGGTTAGATATAGTACAGGATAAATACAATACCCCAAAAATTATGTTTTACCCAACCTCAGAAAAACAACCCCTACTACACCAGTGTGACTTTTCCATTTCTTATGCCAGCTAACCTTGTGGCACCTGAGTGGAGTTGCAAACTTAATATCAAAAGATGGAAGTTTCACTGGTGCGCCCACAAGGTTAGTGCATGCAATCTTAATTCACAGCTGGTAGAGATGGGATATCTTCATCCACCGGTCTGCAAAGAATTCAAACCGGAATTCCAGCAGTAGAGGAGCAGCCTATTAACCCTTAACCAGATCCCAATCTGCACTAAACCAGGATGGGAAAGTCGCAATCAGGAACATGTGGAGAATTAAAGGTACAAAACTTGCTGCTTTACTCCAGAGCTGATGGTTTCCTGATTAAAACCAAGTGATGCTCTTACCTTCAGTTTTCTTTGGGTCAGGGATGTTTCCATTGCTACATCTCTCAAAGGATCCCTGGTGATATCTAACATGGATGCTTTGACCATGTCAGCTTGGTGAAGTCCTGATTGGAAATGCTTTCGAGTTAATCTGCTCTGGAGCTGCTTTAGTTCTTCCTCCTGACGTTTCAGCATTAACTCCTGGCTCATTATATTCTCATCCCCCGGAACCTCATATGGACTGCAGAATTTAAAAGGTTTAGACGGTTTATGAAAACATTCGTTGATCAGTCAAATGTTACATTGTTTTAAAAAATTTGTAATAATAAAAAGAATAAAAGATTTCTCTCACTTCTCCCTGTAGATTTTTTTTTATCCTCCTTTGTGCCGTGGACCATTTGTCAACTGTCTGACAACTTGCCAATATTGACCTATAACTAAGTGATATATGAGCAACAGCACAGGATGACTCACTGTTTTTTTTCTCCATCTGTTTTTGCTCAGGACAATCAGTGGTGGCCTGGCTTATTGTGTGTGGAAATTACTAATATTCCTAGCACTCTATGGCTCAGCTGGTTCAACAACACACTAGGCCACTAGGTCAGCTTATTAATTTAACAAAAAATAATTCCAAAACAAATACAAAAGCACACTTTGTCTGTATTATTGTCAGACTACTGTTAACATTAATAAATTGATGGGAAATGGGGGCAAACGGACTCACAGGGGATTCAGGAAAAAGCTTTAAAATTTATTTTCTTTCTTTAAATAACAGCGATGGCAACAATGACAACACCACCAAAATGCAGCCAAAACTACCATGCCTCATTTGTATTTAAAAAAGTGAGAAAAAAAGAGTAGCAAGGCTATGTTTTTCATTATACTTTCTGTGAATAATCATTGTGGCTGTAATAGTAAAACCTTTGAGTTAATTTCTGTTCTATTTACAAGTTATACTGCCTATCCCTTTAAAAGTGCATTTCTCATTCTACCATATACTAAATTTCTCATTCAAATAAAACTTTAAAATGTGAAATGGCATATCACTCTCATTCTACTCTGTTTTTCAAGACTACTAGTGCCACAAGCTTCACACATATCTCCCAGTTTTAACTTGAGACATCAAGGCACAAAAAATATGTTGGGATTCTTCTTTAGTTGTGTTGGTGTAACTATAGACATGATTCTCAGTAGAATTATCCAAAAGATGGTGTGAGTAAGAGATGGTTGCTTCTCATGGGATGCAATTGCATTCAGTATCTCTTGGCCTCAAATAAATCACCATTTCTCAAATGGTAACCAATATAACTGCACCAAGATATTTAGCCTCTCACCCCCAAGCCCATGCCATTAAAATAATGTATGCTTTAAAATGGATCCTGTACCATCTTCACTTTGTTTAAAGACATCATGTGGTGAATGTCCTTTCAATAACCTGGTATGGTAAGTGTTGCTCAACGGTGGAAAATATTTTACAATGACTTGCCATTCTGATCAACCAGCAAGAGAAATCCATTATACGCTGGATGCCTATTGAAAATTTGAACTGATATGAATCATTGTGAGAGCTAGATGAATCTGTGTTATCCCCTTTGTACTGTAGGTGGCACAATTATAATATGTGTGCTTTAAGGACAACGGAAACTGTCCACTGATCAGTTCTTATCACTAGAGCTCCACCCTGGTCTCAGATTACTAACTTATGGAGGGAAGACGCAAATCAATCTTGGAGACTGGCAAACTGAGAATCACATTTTGGGGCAGATGCACTGAACCAGCCCCTTACTTGCTGACACTCCAGTGTGTTTCCTCCATACCTGTTTTCTGAAATGCATGTTTTCCAAATTCTATGCAGGATCTTATAAATTCAGATAAACTACACTAAAACAGTGAAAACATATTATTGAGACCAGAGGTTAATTCTACATATAAGCATTTATCAGTGATGGAGCTTATCCACATAGTTACCTTCCTTTTCAACCTGCGGCCCTAGTAACGGAGCTTTTGATGATTATTTAAAAAACACATAATACCCAAATTCTGGACACCACAACAACATCAAATTTTATACTATTTTGTTAGTTATTTATTACTGATTTGTATAATTGGGACAATTCAAGTGATTACTTTATGGTCGAATTACAAAATAATCTAGTTGTCTAAAACTGAAGTGTAAAGCTAGGATACACATTTTATGTAGTACATATGTTTACCACGATACAAGAAAAGCTAAAAATTCAGGGATTGTTGCACATAAACTATAATAGGTATTAATGAATTGCCAAAGTATATATGATCTGTTTAAAAAAAGGGATAAGTCACAGGGGAAAAAACTTTCTAGTGAATTTATGGTAGAACTTCCATTTTCCCTCATAATGGAAGCCCCTCCCCAGAGGATAATGGAAATTGGTGAATAATCGAGATCATGTAAGTGAAGCCAAGTACCATACACATTTTGTGATTGGAGTTTGGATAAAGAAAGTTCCCACATCTTAATAAATTGCTGCATCTATTTTAGGAATTTTAAATATGTAACTGCAAAAAATATACCTGGATCTTCTATTTGGAATGTAACAGTCTGCCAAGAACTCATCTTCCCCAGCAAGACCTGCTTGAGAACTGTACCTTCTAATTTCTTCATTCCTGTGGACTGTCAGGAGCGGAAAAAAAAACAAAGAACTATTGATTATCTAGATCACACAATTATTCACAGACACATTTAGCTATCAAATATTTCACTAAAAAAGGTTAGAGACTACAAAGCACTTTTTCTCAGCAATCTCATAGGTTAGTTCAGGATATTTCAATATATGTGGGACCCTGCATTCAGACTTCCAGACACAAAGGTACTTTTGACAATAGGCATTATGCACACTCAGTAATTGCGGGGCTACTAACTTGCAATTTTCTTAACCATGGCATCTTAACTTACTGATGACAAATAGGAAGATTTGTGTGTTTTGTACCACGTACTTTTGAAATAATTATGGTTGATTGACAGCTCTGCCCATAGGAGTTTTTGGCCTGAAATATATTGGAAGCTTCTCCCAGTATCAATAGTTATATCTAGAGATCTGAGTACTGTAGATTGGCAATTTGCAGAACCCATGTATGACTTTGTATTGTGAAGATCTATGGTAGACTATTTCGCCCAAGCTTGTTGAGCTGTGCAATAGCGATTATCTGAAACATGAGGCTGAGAATTTTAAATTTGAGGCGTTGGGGGACCAGGAACCAGTGTAGGTCAGGAAGGATGAGTGAGCAGAATGACCTGGGATTGCATATGGTCAGCAGAATTTTGGATGAGCTGAAGGTTACGGAAGGTGGAGGAGGAAGGCCGGCAGGAGGGCATTGGAATAGTCAAGTCTGGAGATGACAAAGGCATTGATGAGGCTGTCAGCAGCAGACGGGCTGAGGTAAGGGCACAAAGCTGGTGATCTTAAGGTGGAAGTAGGTGGTCTTTAGGATGGAGAGGATATGGGGTCGGAAGATAAGCTCAGGGTCAAATGGGACATAGAGGTTGCAAACAGCCTGGTTCAGACAATGACCAGGAATGGGCATGGTATTAGTGGCAATGGTAAAAGGTTTGTGTCACGGATTGAAAACAATGGCTTTGGTCTTCCCAAAGCTTAACTGAAGGAAAATGCAGGGCATCCAAGAATTGATGTTGACATGCAGTCTGACAACACGGGGCAGTCAATGGCTCGAGAAAGGAGGTGGAGCGGTAGGTGTCATCAGTATACACATGGAAGCTGACCCCATATGTCTGGATGATATCACCAAGGGTCAACATGTAGATGAGGGAGAGGTCAAGGTCAGATCCTTGGGGGATTCCAGGGGTACTGGTGCGGGAGCAGGAATAGAAGCTATTGCTGGAGATGCTCTGCCTACGATTGGATAGATAAGAGTGGAGACAAGCAAGGTAGTCCCACTTAGCTGTACAATGTACAATGGAGAGGCCTTAGAGGAGGGTGGTGTGGTCGACCATGCCAGAGGCTTCAGGGAGGGTGTCAAGGATCAGGACGGATAATGCACCATGGTCAGTGTCACAGAGGATGTCATTTGTGACTTTGGTTAGAGCCATTTGGTGCTGTGGCAGGGGCAGAAACCTGTTTGGAGACAGTCAAACATGGAGTTGAGGGAACAATAGGCATGGATTTTGACGGTGACAAGAGGTTCAAGAAGTTTTGAGGTGAAAGGGAGATTGGAGATGGTGCGATATTTTGCGTGGACTGAGCATTTGAGGTTGAGCTTTTTTGAATAGGGTTGTGATGACAGCAGTTTTGAAAGGGTGGGGGACAGTACCCAAGGAGAGGGAACTATTTATATTGTCAGCTAGCATGGAGGACAGGAAGGGGAGTTGGGTGGTCAGCAGATTAGTGGATGGGGTCAAGAGAGCTGGAGGTGGGTCTCGATGACAATCAAGAAACATCATAAAACTTTTGCATGTTAAAAGTTACCTTGTCGATAATCTGGGTCAGAAGAAATAAGAGATGGGCTTTCACTTGATGTACTGTACGTATCACTATGGTGAGCTGAATATACTCCTGTGGGTTCTAGTAAAACATATAAAAGGAATATGAACATTATATTATAGGTGCAAGATCTGGATAATGATTTAATTAATTAGCACTTTCCGTCCCCCCCCCCAAAAAATCACCTAATTACTACATTGTAAGGGAATTCAGAATAATGATCTATTTGTCAACTATGAGCCCAATCTATACAAATCCATAAGCAATGCCATAAGAGAGGCACGAGTATTTGTTTTAAATCTTGTCTCGTCAACATAATAAATGAGACTGTGCTGACCAAAAAGAGGTAAATCTATGCCAGTTGGCAGAGTTAATAATATTCTCACTTCTGGACTAGTGATAGAGAATTGAACATTCTCATGTACTGTTAATTAACAATGCTGGCTGGTTCTTTCCCATTGGATAGCAACATTTATTACTTTGTTGGCCCTTATTTTATTCTGTTAATCTGCCTGTGGTAGATAATTATACAGAATGATGCACTACTCCAAAATGTCTGGGTCAGAACAAGGTTACATTCTTTCATAAAAAAACATTGATCAAATAGCGGGAATGGAATCCACTGAGATTTCACCTTCATTAAAATGTACATTTGCTGTGGTCTTAGAATCACAGAATGGTCACAGCACGGAAGGAGGCCATTCAGCCCGTCGAGTCTGTGTCAGCTCTCTGCAAGAGCAATCCAGCTAGTCCAACTCCCCTGCCCTTTCCCCGTAGCTCTGCAAATTTTTTCCCTTCAAGTATTTATCCAGTTCTCTTTTGAAAGCCACGATTGAATCTACCTCCACCACCACCTCAGGCAGTGCATTCCAAATCTTAACCATTCGCTGTGTAAAAAAGTTTTTCCTCATATCACCTTTGTTTTTTTTGCCAATCATCTTAAATCTATGTCCTCTGATTCTTGACCCTTCTGCCAATGGGAACAGTTTCTCTCTATCTACTCTGTGTAGACCCATCATGATTTTGAATACCTCTTTTAAATCTTCTCTTAACCTTCTCTGCTCTAAGGAGAACAACCCCAGCTTCTCCAGTCTTTCCACGTAACTGAAGTCCTTAATTCCTGGAACCATGCTAGTAAATCTCTTCTGCATCCTCTCTTAGGCCTTCACTTCTTTCCTAAAGTGTGGTGCCCAGAATTGGACACAATACTCCAGTTGTGGCAGAGTCAGTGTTTTATAAAGGTTCACCATAACTTCCTTGCTTTTGTACTCTATACCTCTATTTATAAAGCCCAGGATCCTGTATGCTTTTTTAACCGCTTTCTCAACCTGCCCAGCCACCTTCAAAGATTTGTGCACATATACCCCCAGATCTCTCTGTTCCTCCGCCTCTTTTAGAATTGTACCCTTTAGTTTATATTGTCTGTCCTCGTTCTTCCGACCAAAATGTGTCACTTCGCACTTTTCTGCGTTAAATTTCATCTGCCACATGTCTGCCCATTCCACCAGCCTGTCTATGTCCTCTTGAAGTCTATCATTATCCTCCTCACTGTTCGCTACACTTCCAAGTTTTGTGTCATCTGCAAATTTTGAAATTGTACCCTGTACACCCAAGTCAAAGTTATTTATATATATATATATATATATTTTTAAAAATGCAGCGGTCCTAGTACCGACCCCTGGGGAACGCCACTGTACACCTGCCTCCAGTCCGAAAAACAACTGTTCACCATTACTCTCTGCTTCCTGTCACTCAGCCAATTTCGTGTTCGTGCTGCCACTGCCCCTTTTATCCCATGGGCTTCAATTTTGCTGACAAGCCTACTATGTGGCACTTTTATCAAACCCCTTCTGAAAACCCATATACACGTCAGCTGCATTGCCCTCATCAACCCTCTCTGTTACCTCATCAAAAAACTCAATCAAGTTCGTTAAACACAATTTGCCTTTAACAAATCTGTGTTAGCTTTCCTTTATTAATCCACACTTGTCCAAGTGACTATTAATTTTGTCCCAGATTATCGTTTCTAAAAGCTTCCCCACCACCAAGGTTAAACTGACTGGCCTGTAGTTGCCTGATTTATCCGTATGCACCTTTTTGAACAAGGGTGTAACATTTGCAATTCTCTAGTCCTCTGGCACCACCCCCATATCTAAGAAGGATTGGCAGATTATGGCCAGTACCTCTGCAATTTCCACCTTTACTTCCCTCAGCAACCTAGGATGCATCCCATCCGGACTGGGTGATTTATCTACTTTAAGTACAGCCAGCCTTTCTAGTACCTCCTCTTTATCAATATTTAGCCCATCCAGTGTCTCAACGACCTGTTCTTTTACTTTCACTTTGGCAGCATCATCTTCCTTGGTAATGGCAATAGAAAAAAGGGACATAACTAATACTATGATAGCAAGAGAATCCATATAGATTCAGACAAAAGACAAGAAGGAATCGATCACGTTAAAAGATATATTCTACAGATCAACTAATAGTAGAAGGGAAGTGGAGGATGAAATATGTAGACAAATATGTGAAATATGAGTAAAAAACATTCAAATAATAATCATGGGAGATTTTAACTACCGCCAAATAAACTGGTATGAAGAGGGAGGGAAAGGGGAAAGGAGAATGAACTTTTTGCAGTGTGCACGTGACTCCTTTCTTACCCAATATGTTAGAAGCCCAACTAGAGAGGAATCACTGCTGGATCTTGTAATGGGAAATGAACTGGAACACGAGAGAAGAAAGTGTAGGGGAACATCGAGGCAATTGCGATCATAACATAATAAGGTTTAAAATTATGAGTGAGAAAGACATAAGTAAGACAAAGACCAAAGTAATAGATTGATAAAAAAATCTAATTTTGAGGGGGTCATGATGGAACTAGGGAAGATAAACCAGAAAAAAAAATTGACAAAGAGATAGAACAGCAGTGGGAAACATTTAAAACGGTGATCAATAGAGTTCAAAAGAAATACATTCCTCTAAAAATAAGAACAAATCAGCCAATAATGAAACACCATGGATGAATAAAGAGATATGGCTAAAATTGAAACTAATAATTTTAGGGCCTCTATCCGTGCTGTATAACTCTATGGGCTCGAATTTAGCAGGCCTGCGGGTTCCCAGCGGGTGGTCCTCCGGGAGCGTGGTCAACACGCTCGGCGAAATTAGTGGGTTGCCCACGCGATCGTAGCAGGCAACACACTAATAGGCATCAATTACCTGCTCCTCCGGGGTCCACGGCGCTGGCCTGCGCGTCGGTCGGGCTGCGCATGCGCAGTACGATCTGTCAGCTGGAGGCTCTCTAGTTAAAGGGGCAGTCCTCCACTGACAGATGCTGCAACCAATGAGACAAATTGCAGCATGGAGCAGCCCAGGGGGAAGGCTGCTCCCAGTTTAATGATGCCTCACCCCAGCTATCATCAGATGGGGTGAGGAGGAGGGGGAAGACACAGATCTTCCCCCCGGCGGGCGGGAGGAAGCGGTCTGCCTCTGCCACCAAGAAGGCCTGGCTCGAGGTGGCAGAGGGGGTCACCTGCGCCACCAACATATCGCCCACCTGCATACAGTGCAGGAGGCGCTGCAATGACCGCAGTAGGTCAGCCGCAGTGAGAACACGAAGTCTTTCCCCTACACTCCGTCTGCCACAACACTGCCCCCACCCCACATCTCCTTCGGCACCGCCAACACTATTCTGTCACATCACCCTTCATACCCACTCACACCCCATCCTCATCTTACCTCCACCTACTCACCTCGCCAGTACTCACCCTGCCACTAACACGCAACCCAATCCTCATACAATCTCATTGCTCCATCCCATACTCACCCTCTCGTGCATCTCCCTCACGGCCAGCCTCACTCAACCTGCCACCACCTGTGCTGCAGCCACAGGGCATACATCACATATGTGCAGTAGGCAGCGTAAGGCAAACGTCTCGTCAGCATGAAGGGGGTGCACAAGGGTGTCTGAGGTTTTGTCATGGGTGTTACCCATATTGAATTTCAGAGCAACAAACAGCACACATTATATTGACACCCCCACTGCCATGTCTCCGCGAATCCTGTCCGTTGTGTCCAATAATGCCCGCTCCTGGGTATCACTATGAGGACCCACCACTGATGCCACCCATCGTGTTACTGCAGAGTAGGTGCAGGTGTATTTGCAGGGCTCGTCCGCGCAGACGACTGAGCGACATCGGCGGTGTAGCCGGCTGCACCCTGGAAGGATGCGGAGGAGAAGGTGTGGAGGGCAGTGGTGACTTTGCCAGCGACAGGTAAGCAGTTGGTGCTGGGGCCAGCCAGGAGCAGCTCGGCATGAAAGAGGCTGCAGATCTCCACGACTACATGTCGAGCGAATCTGCGCCTCCCTCTGCACTGCTGCTCGGAGAGGTCCGGGGAGCTGCGCCTCGGTCTGTGGACCCTGTGGCGAGGGTAGTGCCCTCTGCGACGCGTCTCTCTCTGCGGTAGCCCTCCCTCCTGCTGTGCAGGTGGGCGTGCAACACCACCGTGTTGGGGGGATCCACGTCTCTGCGGCGGACGGCGTGGACTGCGAGGCTGCTGGTGCTGGTCATGCTCTTCGTCCTCCGAGGGTCTCCACACACCACCCAACTGGCAGGTGTTGGTCTGAGGGGTTGTGCAGGGTAGGTGTGTGGTTCCTCGGACTGGGGCTGCGGTTTCGTGTCGGTCTGTCCTCTGGCTTGGCGGGGGGTGGTGGAGGGCAGGGGTTGCCCTATGTGACGCGGTGGCCTCCTGCGTGGGTGAGGGCTCTCCCCCGTGGAGCGCACCTTGGCACCTGCCACAGGCTGCTGGCTGCAACACGCCTGGTTGGAGGGAGACTGTTTCCCCCAGTGTGGGAAACTCACTGCCTTGAACCGAAAATCCCACACTTCCTCTTTTGACAGCTGCTTCAGCTCATTAACTGACCACAACGAGCAAGGTAAGTACTCTCAAGTGGAACCCCGCTGGCTTTAATTGCCTGCGGTACCCGGAAGTGGCCGGGATTTCGTCGCGATCCGGTCACGTGACCGGATATCGGGATTTTCGGGGCCACCCCGCTGGGAACCCGCCGGAAACACGATCCTAAAATCGAGCCCTATGACTCTATAAATGCTGGAATATGGGATTAGAGTAGACAGGGCTGATGGCCGGCGCGGACACGATGGGCCGAAGGGCCTCTATCCGTGCTGTATAACTCTCTATGACTCTAAAAAAAGGCATACTCTAAGTACACAGACAATAAAGGAGAGAATGACAAAAGGGAATACGAAGAGGCTAGGAAAGATGTCAAAAAAACAATTAGGAAAGCAAAGAGGAACTACGAAATTAAATTATCAAGGAATAGAAATAGAAATAGAAATAGTAAAATACTTTTCAGACACATAAATAACGAAAGAAAAATCAGGATATGGATAGGGCCACCAAGGGATGCACAAGATAAACTCACAGGTAATGACAGCAAAATGGCAGAAATATTGAATAGCTACTTTGCCTCAGTATTTACCAGGGAGACTAACAAGGCGAGTATGACATTAGAAGAGGAGATCAAAAAAGGTATAAAGACATTTAAGGGGGGATATAATCGATAAACTAATCAAACGTAGAGAGGATAAAACCCCAGGTCTGCACGGATTGCATCTGTGCATATGAAAAGAAGTTGAGGAAGAGATAGCAGAGGCACTATTACAAAAATATAAAAATTCTTTAGAAAAGGGAATAGTGCCAGAGGGCTGGCGGACAGCTAATGTTATTCCTATATTTAAAGAGGGAGATTGAACAAGTCCAGGGAACCATAGACCAGTTAGCTTAACGTCGGTGGTAGGAAAGATAATGGAATCTTTACACAAAGATGTAAAGAAAAACATCTAGAAAATGAAAATATAACAAAGATTTCAGAAGGAAAAGTCATGCTAGACCATGCTTATTGAATTCTTTGAAGAAGTAACAGACAGAGTAGACAAGGGTAATGCAGTAGATGTAATATATTTGGATTTTCAAAAGGCCTTTGATATGGTACTGCATTATAGACTCATGACTAAGGTCAGAGCATGTGGAGTCAGGGACAGGTAGCAGAATGGATAGCAAGCTGGTTACAAAACAGACAACAGAGAGTAGGGGTTAAGGTTCTGGCAAAAGGTGGGAAGTGGTGTTCCACAGGGTTCGGTGCTGGGACCATTGTTGTTCACTATTTATATCAACGATTTGGATTCGAGAATCAGAAGTGCAATTTTAAAATATGTGGACGACACAAAATTGGGGGGTATAGTTAATACAAAGGAAGAATGAATTAAAATGCAAGAAGGCATTAATAAACTTGCAGAATGGGCGTGTAATTGGCAAATAAATTTCAATATAGATAAGTGTGAGGTGGTGCATTTTGGTAGGAAGAATAAGGAGACCACATAGTGCTTGGGTAATAAGAGTCTAAATGAGGTAGAGGAACAAAGGGATCTAGGGGTACAGATACACAAATCACTAAAAGTAGCGACACAGGTTAATAAGGCCATAAAAAAGCAAACCAAGCACTGGGGTTCATTTCTAGAGGGATAGAATTGAAAAGCAGAGAAGTTATGTTAAATTTGTATAGAACCTTGCTGAAACCACACTTGGAGTACTGTGCACAGTTCTGGTCTCCATATTATATAAAGGATATAGAGGCATTGGAAAAGATGCAAACAAGATTCACAAGGGATGATACCAGAATTGAGAGGATATACTTATCAGGAAAGACTAAACAGGTTTTGGCTATTTCTATAGAAAAGAGAAGACTGAGGAGTTACCTAATAGAGGTCTTTAAGATAATGATAGGGTTTGATAGGGTAGATGTAGAGAAAATGTTTCCACTTGTGGGAGACTCCAAAACTAGAGGTCATCAATATGAGATAGTCACTAATAAATCTAATAGGGAATTCAGGAGAAACTTCTTTACCCAGTGTTAAGAATGTGGAACGCACCACATAACAACATAAGAAATAGGAGCAGCAGTAGGCCATACGGCCCCTTGAGCCTGCTCCGCCATTCAATGAGATCATGGCTGATCTTTGACCTTAACTCCACTTTCTCGCCTGATCCCCATATTCCTTGATTTCCCTAGAGTCCAAAAATCTATCGATCTCAGTCTTGAATCTACTCAACGACTGAGCATCTATAGCATTCTGGGGTAGAGAATTTCAAAGATTCACAACCCTCTGAGTGAAGACATTTTTTCTCATTTCAGTCCTAAATGGCTGACCACTTATCTTGAGACTATGACCCAGTTCTAGACTCTCCAGCCAGGGGAAACAGCTTCTCAGCATCTATCCTGTCAAGCCTTCTAATAATTTTATATGTTTCAATGAGATCACCTCTCATTCTTCTAAACTCCAGAGAGTATAGGCCCATTCTACTCAATCTCTCCTCATAGGACAACCTTCCCATTCCAGGAATTAATCTAGTGAACCTTCGTTGCACCACCTCTGAGGCAAGTATATCCTTCCTTAGGTAAAGGAGACCAAAACTGTATTTACTACTCCAGGTGTGGTCTCACCAAAGCCGTGTACAATTGCAGCAAGACTTCCTTACTCTTGTACTCCAACCCCTTGCAGTAAAGACCATCGAGCCATTTGCCTTCCTAATTGCTTGCTGTACATGCATGTTAACTTTGTGTTTTGTGTACAAGGACACCGAAGTCCCTCTAACCACCAACATTTAATAATTACATTTAAAAATATTCTGTTTTTCACAAGGAGTAGTTGAGGCAAATAGCATGGATGCATTTAAGGGGAAGCTAGATAAGGATACGAAGGAGAAAGGAATAGAAGGGTATGCTGATAGGGGTAGATGAAGTAGGGAGGGAGGAGGCTCGTGTGGCGCATAACCACTGACATAGACCAGTTGGGCTGAATGGCCTGTTTCTGTCCTGTAGACTCTATGTAACTGAATGTAAATTTATAATGCTACTAGGGCAGAATTAATTCAGTGTTAAGTATATTCTTTCAACTCCCCTGCACTATAAAACTGCTTAGCTGACAGCTATGCTATGGGAGTAAGCACAGTCTTGAGGTTATATTCTCAAAACAGAAGCTGTGCCAAGTATATGTTAATAAAGTTTTACATCTGTGGGGAATAAAGAAAATAATAGAGTTAAAATTGCAATTTACTGACAAGGGCAGCACTGTTGTTGTTTGGCGCACAGACTTGTACCTTGCGGACACTGAACGCCAACTCATGGACACCTCCTCCGACCTCCCCCTGGACCATGACCCGAACACTGAACATCAAGCCATTATTTCCCAGACCGTCACTGACACCATCTCCCCTGGAAATCTCTCCTCCCCATTCCTCACTTCCCCCCCCCCCCCCCCGCCCAATCACATCCTCCAACTTCGTAGTTCCCCAAATCCGCACAGCCCACTTCTACCTCCTTCCCAAGATCCACAAACAGGACTGCCTAAGTAGACCCATTATTTCAGCCTGTTCTTGCCCCACAGAAGTTATTTCTTCCCATCTCAACTTTATTTTTTCTCCCCTTGTCCAGTCTCTTCCGACCTACATCTGTGACTCTTCCAACACCTTCCACCACAAACTGTTTCCCAGCCCTACCCGTCTCCTTTTCACCATGGACATCCAGTCCCTCTAAACCTCCATCCCCCACCAGGACAGCCTGCGGGCTCTCTGCTTCTTCCTTGAATGGAGGCCCAACCAGTCCCCATCCACCACCACCCTCCTCCGCCTGGCTGAACTTGTTCTTAATTGAACAACTTCTCCTTTGACTCCACTCACTTCCTCCAAATAAAAGGTGTTGTTATGGGAACCTGTAAGTGAAGCTTCTGTAGCTCATACCTATCAATTGTTCATCTGTTAAAGCTTTTACGTTCAAGGCATGGACTGAAAAATTCCCTCCATGATAAAATGGACGAGTTCAGTGCTTGCACTGTAAAAGTGCACATCAAAGTAAGAGGAATATGCCCGAGAAAGATCTGAAGGCTTTGTACATAATTGGAAATCAAGTGAGCTTACACAATAGTTACATTGTTCTAGCAATTCATCCTCTTGAAAAACACTTTTCATCAGGACAATCTCTTTCCACGTGGACTGAATGCATGCCAGGGAACATTCAATTTGTGTTGGACAGCATGTTCTGCAGCTTCACCAGACATTAAATTTCACCAAATTAAATTAATGTACTCTATCTGCTTTTAGGTACACAAATCCCACTTTTAAAAAAAATTATGCAACCAGTCAGGTTAATTGCAACATTTTTTTGGCTGTGTGTCAGATTGACAAGTTTTTTTTAAACCTTTTCATTTTATTTTGTTTGATCCTTTAAGTGTGCAACTTGAAATTTGACACTCAATAATGTCCAGATCTAAACAGACCCCATCAGCAGAGCCAGTTTTGTGAGAGGGGAGGGGGTTGGGGGATGTAAAAGGCAAGAGAAATGAATGGAGCAAGCATCAATATCCTGTTTAGCTTTGATTCATTGATACAATAAAAGGGGGTAATTTTAAGCCCCCAGGATGGGAGGGGGAGGATAAAAATTTTAAAATGGGAAACCCGACCCCAACCTGCCTACTTCCGGTTTTAACGGAGGTGGGTTGGGGGGGGGGGGGGGTGCGGGAGGAGTGGGGATTGGGAGCTGGCATCTAACCTGATCTCCGGAGGTGGGTCCAAAATTTAAATATTTTAATGAGGTTCCGTGCCTCACATTTTAGCTGTGTTTTAGATTTAACGTTAGCTGGCTGTGTTTCCCAGGCCTCAGGAAACCCAACAGCTGAAGGAAGGCTAAAATGGCCAATCGAACAGTTAAGTGCCTTTCCAGCACTGCATGTGGGCCAGGAGGATTAGGAGTGCTTCCTCCTGGTGCACCAAGCTAATCTAATTGTAAATTAGAATCTTAATCTAGCAACAGGAAAGAGGTTACGGCGCAATCATTATGAATAAAGATGGTCAGCGTTTGCAGAAAAATAGGGTTCTTACTATGTATGCATCACAATGTTGTCTGAAAATATTCTCTATCGATCGGACCCCCCCCACCACCGTTGTCCGATCCGCAAAGTCCAACCCCCCGATGTCTGACCCGCGAACTCCGAGCCCCCACCCGATGTCCTATCCGCGATCTTCGACACCCCACTGATGCCCAATCCATGATCTCCGATGACCCCCCCCCCACCCCAACAATATCCAACCCGTATTTCCAGGTTTCCCAGCCGCTAAACCTCCCCCCTCTCTCCCCACCTTCCAGTAAATATCGGGGCTGTAGCTTCTGAAGCAGGCCAAGATGGACAGCATGGGAAATAACTGAAGGTGTAGACAAAGCCAGACTAGAGCATTACCAGTTATCACTGGGTTAGTTGTTATTGCTACATTTTATTAAGACTACGTGGTGTGTATAGTCTTTAGGACATCTTATAGAGACATCTAGTGATTAAAAGAATTAAGTATTGTACTAATTTGCCTTGTCCTATTCATGAGATGTTGCATAGAGTAATAGAAATCTAACACATTGTTATCGAATGGTTATAAAGAAAGAACTTGCATTTTATATAGCGTGTTTCATGACTTGACGATGTACCACCATGCTTTACAGCCGAAGAAGTACTTTTGAAGCGTAGTCACTGTTGTAAGGTAGGAAACGTGGCAGCCAATTTGCGCACAGCAAGCTCCCACAATTGTCAGAATTCTGGCTGTCCTTCTGACAGTCTTTATCCTTATCCTCACAGGTAGCAAGTACATTGTACCTGTTGGATAGGATCAGTTTCTGCGGATCCTCGTTCTCTATGTCACCTGGGTTCCCCTTATTCCGTACACTATCGGTCACACTAACCCCGTTCTGATCCTGTACCTCTCTACGAGGTGTGACCGAGGTCTGGAGCAAACTGTCCAGATACTCCTCCCCCTCCCTTTTGCGTCGGAGTGTCTCCAATTCACACTCCAGCTCAATGACTCTGAGCGGAGACATCTACTGCAGATGTGTTCGCTCAGGACATTCTCGCTGTCCACAAACTCCCACATACTGCAGTCCAAACACACAACCAGCTCTGCCATATCTTAGTCTATATTTATTTATAGTTAATTACATTTTAGTTTGTTTTGGGTTTTTTTTGTTGCTTTTTAAAAAAAAAAATTACCACCTCCTTCCCCTTCTACATCTAATTCCCACTCTCACCAAATGCTCAAGTTCCCACTCGGTTCACGATCCACTCTTTTCTCTGCACAAGGAAATTATCACTCTCAACGTTCTCCATTAAGGGAAGACAATAGTCATCATCCCACAGGTAGCATGGGACTAGAGCACTAATAACCATGGACACTATATAGCCATATAACCAACCAAGCTGCCAGCTACACACTGGCAATATTAAAGGCTTGGAGACAGGTCTCCAGCTTAATCTCAGCCAAAGAAACGCCCATGGTATAGGGGAACTCTAGACAAAAGGTTGAAGGATGAAGAATCTAGAGTCTATTATAAAGGATGTGATAACAGGACACTTAGAAAATATCAGTGGGATTAGACAAAGTCAACATGGATTTATGAAAGGGAAATCGTGTTTGACAAACCTACTGGAGTTTTGTGAGGATGTAACTGTTAGAATAGATAAGGGAGAACCAGTAGATGTGGTGTATTTGGATTTTCAGAAGGCCTCTGAGGTTAGAGGTTAGTGTGCAAAATTAAAGCACATGGGATTGGGGGTAATGTACAGGCATGGATTGAAAATTGGTTAACAGACAGGAAACAGAGAGTAGGAATAAATGGGTCTTTTTCGGGGTGACAGGTGGTGACTAGTGGGGTACCGCAGGGATCAGTGCTTGGGACCCAGGTATTCACAATATATATCAATGATTTGGATGAGGGAACCAAATGTAATATTTCCAAGTTTGCTGACAAAAACTAGGTGGGATTGTGAGTTGTGAGGAGGATGTAAAGAGGCTTCAAGGCGATTTAAACAAGTTGAGTGAGTGGGCAAATACGTGGCAGATGCAGTATAACATGGATAAATGTGAAGTTATCCACTTCAGAAGGAAAAACAGAAAGGAAGAGTATTATTCAAATGGTGATAGATGGGGAAATGTTGATGTACAAAGGGACCTGGGTGGCCTTGTACACCAGTCACTGAAAACAAACATGCAGGTGCAGCGAGCAGTCAGGAAGGCAAATGGTATGTTAGAATCTTAGAATCATAGAAGTTTACAACATGGAAACAGGCCCTTCGGCCCAACATGTCCATGTCGCCCAGTTTATACCACTAAGCTAGTCCCAGTTGCCTGCACTTGGCCCATATCCCTCTATACCCATCTTACCCATGTAACTGTCCAAATGCTTTCTAAAAGACAAAACTGTACCCGCCTCTACTACTGCCTCTGGCAGCTCGTTCCAGACACTCACCACCCTTTGAGTGAAAAAATTGCCCCTCTGGACCCTTTTGTATCTCTCCCCTCTCACCTTAAATCTATGCCCCCTCGTTATAGACTCCCCTACCTTTGGGAAAAGATTTTGACTATCTATCTTATCTATGCCCCTCATTATTTTATAGACTTCTATAAGATGACCCCTAAACCTCCTACTCTCCAGGGAAAAAAGTCTCAATCTATCCAACCTCTCCCTATAAGTCAAACCATCAAGTCCCGGTAGCATCCTAGTAAATCTTTTCTGCACTCTTTCTAGTTTAATAATATCCTTTCTATAATAGGGTGACCAGAACTGTACACAGTATTCCAAGTGTGGCCTTACTAATGTCTTGTACAACTTCAACAAGACATCCCAACTCCTGTATTCAATGTTCTGACCAATGAAACCAAGCATGCTGAATGCCTTCTTCACCACCCTATCCACCTGTGAATCCACTTTCAAGGAGCTATGAACCTGTACTCCTAGATCTCTTTGTTCTATAACTCTCCCCAACGCCCTACCATTAACGGAGTAGGTCCTGGCCCGATTCGATCTACCAAAATGCATCACCTCACATTTATCTAAATTAAACTCCATCTGCCATTCATCGGCCCACTGGCCCAATTTATCAAGATCCCGTTGCAATCCTAGATAACCTTCTTCACTGTCCACAATGCCACCAATCTTGGTGTCATCTGCAAACTTACTAACCATGCCTCCTAAATTCTCATCCAAATCATTAATATAAATAACAAATATCAGCGGACCCAGCACCGATCCCTGAGGCACACCGCTGGTCACAGACCTCCAATTTGAAAAACAACCCTCTACAACCACCCTCTGTTGGCCTTCATTGCAAGAGGATTTGAGTACAGGAGCAAGGATGTCTTACTGCAGTTATACAGTGCCTTTGGTGAGACCACACCCAGAGTATTGTGTGCAGTTTTGGTCTCCTTACCTAAGAAAGGATATACTTGCCATAGAGGGAGTGCAGCGAAGGTTCACCAGACTAATTCCTGGGATGGCAGGATGTCGTATGAGGAGAGATTGGGTTGACTAGGCCTGTATTCACCAGACTTTAGAAGAATGAGAGGGGATCTCATTGAAACGTATAAAATTCTGATAGGGCTAGACAGACTGGATGCAGGGAGGATGTTTCCTCTGGCTGGGGGGTCCAGAACGATGGATCACAGTCTCAGGATACGGAGTAGGACATTTCGGACTGAGATGAGCAGAAATTTCTTCACTCAAAGAGGGTGGTGAACCTGTGGAATTCTCTACCCCAGAAGGATGTGGAGGCCAAGTCGCTGAATATATTTAAGAAGGAGATAGATAGATTGTTTTCTAGATACAAAAGGCATCAAGGGATATAGGGAGAGTGCGGGAATATGGTATTGAGATCGAGGATCAGCCCTGATCATATTGAATGACGGAGCAGGCTCAAAGGGCCGAATGGCCTGCTCCTGGCTCCTATTTTCTATGTTTCTACAGGAACTGTTAATGTTCACTTATTTCCAGCAACAAACTTCTTTCTGAAAATACATACCTTCCCACAATCAATGCAAGAGAGATACACATTTTGATTCATTTTAGCAGAGATGCACATCTGCCTTCTAACAAACTCACCGTCTATAACAGTCTGATGTCGGCAACTATGTTCGTATGTTAGCACCCTGCATGTACTGTAACATATTCATATTTCACTTCCAAAAAATATTTTAAAAATCTGTTGCCTCTGAGAAGAGGTCACAACTCTTAATGCGGAGATGCCGGTGATGGACTGGGGTTGACAAGTGTAAACAATTTTACAACACCAAGTTATAGTCCAGCAATTTTATTTTAAATTCACAAGCTTTCGGAGGCTTCCTCCTTCGTCAGGTGAACGATGTGAAAAACATCGTTCACCTGACGAAGGAGGAAGCCTCCGAAAGCTTGTGAATTTAAAATAAAATTGCTGGACTATAACTTGGTGTTGTAAAATTGTTTACAACTCTTAATGCCTGTCATGTCCTTATTTCATGTGTGAGCCAAGACAGCAGGTTATTTAACTGCGGTGCAGGTGGAAAAAATAACCACAGCCAAGCTCAATGTGCAATTTTCAGCAATGGATAGCAACCAAGAACCTGAGCCCTGGCTTTTGCCCTCCTCAACTCACGGGTACGAAGACTAATTGTAGTACCCCCTACAACTGCCCTATGAGATCTACTAAACCATGAAGTTTTAACATGTAATAACTTTTACATGTATTAATTGTATTAAAATATGATGATATTTTGCCACGTAAATTTCTCTTTAAAACTGTTTCCTTTTTTGTGTTCAAAGTATTACTTTTCGTATGGAGATTGTGTTTATGTTAAAGGGATTTAAATTCAGTTCAGTCTCAGGGCCATCAACATGGGAAATATTAGAAATTACCTTTATGATGAGTAAGAATGACACAGCTACTGAACCCATTTGAATAAGTGTTTACTCTCAGTAGTGACAGACATCAAAAATAGTTACATTTTTAAACTGGTGTGTTTCATCTATTGATTGATATTTGTGGGGTCTGCACTTTTACATTGAGCGACCTCCATCCACTTCCCCCATGTACTAGTCCAGTCCATCAGTAATCTTTATAAATCACTGGTTAGGCCCCAGCTGGAGTATTGTTTCCAATCCTGGGCACCACACTTAGGAAGAATGTCAAGGCCTTAGAGAGGGTGCAGAGGAGATTTACTAGAATGGTACTAGGGATGAGGGACTTCAGTTATGTGGAGGGATTGGAGAGGCTGGGGTTGTTCTCCTTAGAACAGAGAAGGTTAAGTGGAGATGTAACAGAGATGTTCAAAATTGTGAAGGGTTTTGATAGAATAGATAGGGAGAAACTATTTCCACTGGCAGGAGGGTCGATAACCAGAGGACACAGATTTAAGATAACCGGCAAAAGAACCAGGGGGCGAAGAGGAGAATTTTTTTTACGCAGCGAGTTGTTGTGATCTGGAATGCATTGTTATGAAGGATGGTGGAAGCAGATTCAATAGTAACTTTGAAAAGGGAATTGGATATATACTTGAAAACAAAAGATTTGCAGGGCTATGGAGAAAGAGCAGGGGAATGGGACTATACAACTCCCACTGACACAGCCTTATTTGATGACAAAAACAATGCAAAGAAAGGAGGTAGTAAAGACTGACAAACAAGTCTCAGGCCAATACAAGGCTGCGATTTCTGTAATGGAAGTGCATTTAAAAAGTATTGGATCTTATGCTATCTTCCTTATACCACATCAAGCCTGATATGCTTTAAATGCCTCCAATCCATATATATTAAAGGGACAACTAACCATAAGGTTTTAAGTAACTCCTCTGGCACAGTGTAAACAGGTGAGAGGCTGACTCTAAAACCAGCATTAACATCTTTAGCCAACAACAGACGTCACTGTGGCGACTTGTGTATCAAACTGCCATCCCTGCATACTGCCCACATGACTGAATTAAAAGGTCAGATGGCTTGCAGATCTTGAACTGGTGCCTGGAATGAGCTCATCATTGTTGCTGTCGGTGCAGGGCTATGGCATCACGACGTTAGCGAAGGTGACGAGGCTAACACTTTATAAGGCACCCCCTCCCCTCTCAATCCAATTAACCTTGCAACCAAATGTTAAGACCTGGGCATAACACAGCAATGCCTGGAATTCTTTTATCCACCACATGACTCCAATTAAACAGCTTTTCAACAGAAGCACCTTATACTGTAAACCATTGATTTCAATCCACAATGGAGGGATAATAAAAGCCAGCTTTGTCAAATAAGTTTATTTTGTCTTACGGGACTTCAGCTAGCAGGTACTTACCTTCTTTCTTATGTGTTGAATGACCTACATTGGTACAAAAGTTCCCTGAAGCTCTATCCATTTCATGCAGCAGCATACATCTTTCACACACTGCTACTGTAAATAGACACTTAGGTCCTGATATTTATAGGGAGGGAGCGCGGGGGAAATCCGGAAATCCTGGGGATGTGAAGGTCCTGCTGAATTTAACGGGGGCTTGGACGGGGGCGGGGTTGTGCGATTGAGGGGCTGGAGCTCGCGATCGGAGGTTGGGGGGAGGGTCGGCTGATTGCGGCAGCTGCCGTCTCCATTTCACTGCCAAGTTTCCTGAGCCCGGGAAACTTGGCTGGCAACCGTTAAATTTAAATCAAGCTCTGATTACGCTGTGGAAGCCTGATTTAAATATTATAATGAAGTGTCCCGCCTCTCCAAGATGGGGCATACACACGCCTTGCAACCCACTGCCGTCAAAATGGTGGCCAGCGTGTACGCGGCTGGTTGAGGTCACGTTTCGGAGGGGGAGGGTGTTACTATTGACCCCTTAATGCTTCACAAAGGAGTTCTGTAAACTAAAATAATTCCAAAAGTAATAAAAAGTAAAGAACCAAAGATGGACTCTATGGGTAACTACCCACCAGTGATGGAGTTACGTTCCCCTTTAAGACTTTACCCCCTTTCTAACATCAACATGTTTTCAGCACTTTATGCTACTGCTGTATATAAAGTTCTTGATTGCAAGTTTACAGGCATATCGTGTTCTAAAAAACTTTAATACTAAAGACAAAAATTGCAGGAAATATACAGCAGGTTAGTCAGCAGCTGCATAGGATTAACTTGGGTGAATGACATTTCAGGTGTGTAACCCTTCATCAGAAAACGAGTTTGATTACAGAAAACGGTCTTTCCACAGAAGCATCTCACACTGTAAGCCACATAGGATGAAGTCATGAAAATGTGTTGGAGTTAAGGGCAAAGCCTTAAAAAGGAAAAGAAAAAGAAACAAGTGCCAATGACGAGTTACACACCTGAAATGTTACAACTTGTATTTTATCGTCACAGATGCTGACTAACCTGCTGTTTATTTGTAACATTTCTATTTTTATTTCAGATTTCCAGAATTTGCAATTTTTCCCTTTATTAGATAAAAGCAGTCATTTCCACCAAAAAAAGCACTTTCTGTTAAGAGAAAGAGGAGGAACACATATGTCACAAGATCAGTTTGGATAAAAGAAAACTCCCTTCAGCCCATTTCATCTCATCCTTCCAGAACACAAACCCTACTGTCTCTCTATTAGGGATGGAGAATAAATACCAGCCTTGCCAGTGATGCCCACATCTCAAGAATTAATAGGAAAAACACACCATCTACTTGTTTTTTTTAAAAAGAGTCTGGTGTTGTAGTCTCAATAACTTTTCCTGATGCCCTGTTTCAACTGCTGTTCACCTATGTAAATAAATACTTCCTGATATCTGTCGTAACTATCAACAATATGCATTTATATAGTGTCTTTAATGTAGTAAATCGTCCCAAGGTGCTTCTCAGAAGTGAAATCAGACAAAAATTGACGCAAAGCCAACAAAGGAGGTATTAAGAGGGGTGACTAAAGGCTTGGTCAAAGAGATGGGTTTTAAGGAAGGTCTTAAAGGGGGAGAGGGTGATGGATGGGCAGAGGGGTTTAGGGAAGGAATTCCAGAGTTAACAGCCTAGATGGCTGAAGGCACAGCCATCAGTGGTGGGGTGATGGGAGCGGGGAATGCACGAGAAGCTCTCAAAACAGATATTCTGCTTTACTGTTGGGGGAGATGGCTTATCAGGGGAAAGCAGCAAGAGCCAGGTTCGGGGCACCACGGGTGGCTCTACTGCACAGGAGGGGAGGAAGAAGAGTGACAGGGCTATAGTGATAGGGGATTCAATTGTAAGGGGAACAGATAGGCGTTTCTGCAGCCGCAAACGTGACTCCAGGATGGTATGTTGCCTCCCTGGTGCTAGGGTCAAGGATGTCACGGAGCGGCTGCAGGGCATTCTGGAGGGGGAGGGTGAACAGCCAGTAGTCGTGGTCCATATTGGTACCAACGACATAGGTAAAAAAAGGGATGGGGTCCTGCAAGGTGAATTTAAGGAGTTAGGAGATAAATTAAAAAGCAGGACTTCAAAGGTAGTGATCTCAGGATTACTACCGGTGCCAAGTGCTAGTGAGTATAGGAACAGGAGAATAGACAGGATGAATGCGTGGCTGCAGGGATAGTGTAGGAGGGAGGGATTTAGATTCCTGGGACATTGGGACTGGTTCTGGGAAAGGTGGGACCTGTACAAGCGTGACGGTTTACACCCGAGCAGGACCGGGACCAATGTCATCGCGGGGGTGTTTGCTGGTGCTGTTGGGGAAGGTTTAAACTAGAGTGGCAGAGGGATGGGAACCTGAGCGGGGAGTCAGAAGGGAGTAAAGTTGAGAGCAGCAAGAGAGGGGAAGACCCAGGGGAAATCTACAATACAAATAGTACAAACAGTTGTTCAAGAACAAGTGAAAGGGAAAAGCATAGAGCAGCGGAAAGAAAGTGTACTTTAGGCACGACAGATAAAATAAAAACTAGATGGTGCAAGGCGATTAACCCAGCATCAAAGCTGTGGCAGGGGGTTGGGAACTGGAGCAGGGAGACAGAGGAAAGTGTGTCAGGAAGGGACAGAAGGTATGGAGTAAAAGGTAAAGTGTTAAAAAAGGAAAAAGCAGGAACGAAGTGTCACAAAACATATTTGAAAGTTCTTTATCTGAATGCACGTAGCATTCGTAACAAAATGGACAAGTTAACGGCACAAATAACTACGTATGGGTATCATCTTGTGGCCATTACAGAAACATGGCTGCAGGGTGACAACGACTGGGAATTAAATATGCCAGGGTATTTAACAATCAGGAAGGACAGGCGGGAAGGAAGGGGAGGTGGGGTGGCTATGTTAATAAAGGAAGGAATCACTGTAATACAGAGAAATGATATTGGGACAAAGGATCAGGATAACGAAACAGTTTGGGTAGAGATAAGGAATAATAAGGGGAAAAAAACACTAGTGGGCGTAGTATATAGGCCTCCTAATCAGGAAATAGTCGGGGCATGTAATAAGGGAACAGCTATAATTATGGGGGATTTTAACGATCATATTAACTGGACAAATCAAATTGGGCAGGGCAGCCTTGAGGAAGAGTTTATTGAGTGTATTAGGGATGGATTTCTTGAGCAGCATGTAACTGATCCTACAAGGGGGCAGGCAACCTTGGACCTGGTCCTGTGTAATGAGCCAGGATTAATTAATAATGTCCTAGTTAAGGATCCGCTTGGAATGAGTGACCATAACATGGTTACATTCCATTTCCAATTAGAGGGTGAGAAGGCTGGTTCTCAAACAAGCGTACTGAGCTTGAATAAAGGAGACTATGATGGTATGAGAGCGGAATTGATTAAAGTGGACTGGGAAAATAGATTCAAGGATAAGACGGTACATGAGCAGGGGTGTTCATTTAAGGAGTTATTTTACAACTTTAAAAAAATATATATTCCACTGAGGAAAAAAGGGTGTAAAAGAAATGACAGCCATCCGTGGCTAAGTAAAGAAATTAAGGATAGTATCCGACTAAAAACGAGGACATATAAGGTAGCCAAACTTAGTGGGAGGATAGAAGATTGGGAAGTCTTCAGAAGACAGCAAAAAGTAACTAAACGATTGATTAAGAAAGGGAAGATAGATTATGAAAATAAATTAGCAAAAAATATAAAAACAGATAGCAAGAGTTTCTACAGTTATATAAAAAGAAAAAGGGTGGCTAAGGCAAACGTAGGTCCCTTAGAGGATGAGACCGGGAAATTAATGGTGGGAAACATGGAGATGGCAAAAATGCTGAACAAATATTTTGTTTCAGTCTTTACGGTAGAGGACACTAAGAATATCCCAACACTGGACAAACAGGGGGCTCGAGGGGGGGAGGAGCTAAATACGATCAAAATCACTAAGGAATTGGTACTCAGTAAATTAATGGGACTCAAGGCGGATAAATCCCCTGGACCTGATGGCTTACATCCTAGGGTCTTGAGGGAAGTGGCAGTAGGGATTGTGGATGCTTTGGTAATAATTTTCCAAAATTCTCTGGACTCGGCAAAGGTCCCGGCAGATTGGAAAACTGCTAATGTAACACCCTTATTTAAAAAGGGTAGTAGGCAGAAGGCTGGGAATTATAGACCAGTTAGCCTAACATCTGTGGTGGGTAAAACTTTGGAGTCTATTATTAAGGAGACAGTAGTGGAACATTTGGATAAACATAATTTAATAGGACAAAGTCAGCATGGCTTTATGAAGGGGAAGTCATGTCTGACAAATTTGCTTGAGTTCTTTGAGGACATAACGTACAGGGTGGATAAAGGGGAACCAGTGGACGTAGTGTATTTAGACTTCCAGAAGGCATTCGACAAGGTGCCACATAAAAGATTATTGCTCAAGATAAAGAATCACTGGATTGGGGGTAATCTGGATTGGTTATCCAACAGGAAGCAGAGAGTTGGGATAAATGGTTCATTCTCGGACTGGCAACCAGTAGCCAGTGGTGTTCCGCAGGGGTCGGTGCTGGGTCCCCAACTCTTTACAATCTATATTAACGATTTGGAGGAGGGGGCCGAGTGTAACATATCAAAGTTTGCAGATGATACAAAGGTGGGAGGGAAAGTAGAGAGTGAGGAGGACATAAAAAACCTACAAGGGGATATAGACAGGCTGGGTGAGTGGGCGGAGATTTGGCAGATGCAATACAATATTGGAAAATGTGAGGTTATGCACTTTGGCAGGAAAAATCAGAGAGCAAGTTATTATCTTGATGGCGTGAAACTGGAAAGTACTGCAGTACAAAGGGATCTGGGGGTCCTAGTGCAAGAAAATCAAAAAGTTAGTATGCAGGTGCAGCAGGTGATCAAGAAGGCCAACGGAATGTTGGCCTTTATTGCTAGGAGGATAGAATATAAAAACAGGGAGGTATTGCTGCAGTTGTATAAGGTATTGGTGAGTCCGCACCTGGAATACTGCATACAGTTTTGGTGTCCATACTTAAGAAAAGACATACTTGCTCTCGAGGCAGTACAAAGAAGGTTCACTCGGTTAATCCCGGGGATGAGGGGGCGGACATATGAGGAGAGGTTGAGTAGATTGGGACTCTACTCATTGGAGTTCAGAAGAATGAGAGGCGATCTTATTGAAACATATAAGATTGTGAAGGGGCTTGATCGGGTGGATGCGGTAAGGATGTTCCCAAGGATGGGTGAAACTGGAACTAGGGGGCATAATCTTAGAATAAGGGGCTGCTCTTTCAAAACTGAGATGAGGAGAAACTTCTTCACTCAGAGGGTAGTAGGTCTGTGGAATTTGCTGCCCCAGGAAGCTACATCATTAAATAAATTTAAAACAGAAATAGACAGTTTCCTAGAAGTAAAGGGAATTAGGGGTTACGGGGAGCGGGCAGGAAATTGGACATGAATTTAGATTTGAGGTTAGGATCAGATCAGCCATGATCTTATTGAATGGCGGAGCAGGCTCGAGGGGCCGATTGACCTACTCCTGCTCCTATTTCTTATGTTCTTATGTTCTTAAGCTAGAGTTAGATGAGCACAAAGTTCTAGAGCTGGAGAATATTACAAGGATGGGTGAGGCCGTGAAAGGAATTTAACATGAGGATCAGAATATTAAATCAGAGGCATTGGATACCAGGGAGCCTACACAGGTCAGTGAGCACAGGGGTGTGAGAGAACAGGACTTGGTGCAGGATAGGATACCTCACAATGTTTGAACATGATACGTGACGAATCAACCAACAGTCCTACATCTTTTGCAACTTCCTCCTTGGCAAGTTCTGTCCCCCTAAGTGTACGTGTTTCCTATTTCTAGATGCCCTCAAATAGAATAAAGAAGAAAGATCACAGAAAACCTAAAAGAAAACTGATAATACAAAAATAGATTAAAAAAGGAGCTAGTGGCACGGGAAAAAGGGACTCAATAGTATTGCAATATTCTCTAATCCAGAATTGCTGTTAAGAAAACACGATATCAATATCAAATACTCTCCTTCATCCATCAAAAATAATCTCTACATTTGGAATTCTTTTAAATCTTAGTAAGGATGATGATATGTAAAGAATACATAGTGCTGTGCTCACCATCCACATCCATTGCCTCTCTCAGAACTCGTAATTTCTTCTGCCGTTCTTTAATCCTTTCATAAGCACCCGAAAGAGCAGACGAGATAGAAAGTTCCGACGTTTGGTGAGATCTTTGAAGACCAAGTGTAGCTGGTACTTGCCCAACGTCTGTGTATTTTACCTCTCTGGCTTGGGAGGTATTCTTAATCTGCCTGCCTATCCCCTGTGGACAAAGGCTGCGTCGATGAGTATTATCCCCAGGTGTCATTATTTTAGTACCATAATAACCCAGATCAACTGTGGAGGTCCAGAGCTTCCTACGACCGGAATCACCACTGAAATTGGGCTTCCTCTCCAAACCATTAGGTCTAGATCGATGCTTGTAGTATACGTCTATTGCACCCTCATGTCCAGAGGCTGTGTCGTAAGAGTCCACTTCTGATACCCTCTCAGTAATCGCCAAGAACCCCATAGACTTACTAAGTCCTCGATTCAGTGAGGCCTGCTCACAGAATTGTGCTTTGTATTTTTCTGTTGCATTGGGAGCTGTGCTTCTTTCTACAAAATTAAAAAATATCAAGTTATATCTACACTTTATTAGCATACAGCTTAACAGATAGTAATGTTTCTGTAACAGAAATGAGCACCCGTGAATGATAGATATCTGAAATTCAAATAGAAAATGATTGAAAAAAACAGCAACTAAAATAGAGAAACATCCAAAATGTTAACCCGTCTTTCTCTTCCAGATGCTGACTGTAGATTTCCACTATTTTCTATTTTTAAATGAGTTCTTCTATGGTCACTCCCCATTTGCTAGAAAAAAATAATGTAAGCAGGAAATGACCACAGGTTTTCACTGTAACGTACCTACCGTTACCAAAGTATGGCATTTTCTTCACAAGCACACAATATTGTAAAAGCAAAAGGAGATGTGAAAATGCAGTGTACTTTTCTATAACGTTGTTCTCATTCTACTGAATTTAAAAACAGCTACTTGCAAAACTGATGCTTTAGTTGCACAAGTTGAACAGACTTGTATGCACACCTGAAATTCTGAACCAAAGACAACCCAAATTAGTGTCATGGGTCAACTGTATTAAAATTACAATATCTCCCAATATATTGCATTATTGAAGTAAAAGATTGTTACAAACTACTTGAAATTCCTCCTCATTCATAGATAGACTTAAAGGTTCACTTTAACAAAGTGCATCACAAGAACCACATTGTTGTAATTTGTAAAGGTAGACTGGTACCTTGGAACTTAATCAACATGAGAAAAATCCATTGATTTTTGATCTTAGATGTTGTAAGTAAATGTTCTTTCAAGTGCCTTGTGCCATGCTTCTATGTGAAACTTGGTGCTATCAGCTATATTAATCACCAATGCGTAAAGACTTGAGGGGGAAAAGGTAAGCCCAAGATCAGTGTCTATTGACTGTAAATATAGTCTACAATGCTGCATTGTAGACATGCTGTAGTCTTGTTCCCCATGACTGCAGCATGTCTACCCCATATTCCTATCCAGCAAGTGGCTGTACACAAGGTTCCATAGAAAATTCCTCTATTCAAGAAAGGAGGGAGACAGAAAGCAGGAAACTACAGGCCAGTTAACTTAACATCTGTCATCGGGAAAATGCTAGAAGCTATTATTAAGGAAGTTATAGCAGGGCACTTAGAAAATCTTAATGCAATCAGGCAGAGTGAACGTGGCTTTGTGAAAGGGAAATCGTGTTTGACTAATTTATTAGAGTTCTTTGAGGAACTAACAAGCAACATGGATAAAGGGGATCCTGTGGATGTGGTGTACTTGGATTTTCAGAATGCATTTGACAAGGTGCCACATCAAAGGCTACTACACAAAATAAGAGCTCATGGGTTCTATATACAAATGCACGGAGTATAAGGAATAAATTAAATGAACTACAGATTTGAATTCAAATTGGAGGGTATGACATGATAGCTATTACTGAGACATGGCTGCAGGATGGTCAGGATTGGGAACTAAATATACCGGGTTATAAGGTCTACAGGAGAGATAGGGAAAATGGAAGAGGGGGAGGAGTAGCCTTAGTGATTAGAGATGAAATCAATTCAATGATAAAGGAGGATATAACGAGAGGTAAGCAGCCAACAGAGACCTTATGGGTTGAATTAAGAAATAGGAAAGGATCTAAGACTATAGTGGGAGTTATGTATAGGACCCCTGGCAGCAGCTCTGAAGTGCTAGATTGTATAAATGCAGAGATTAGACAAGCGTGTAAGAAAGGCATAGTGGTCGTAATGGGGGACTTTAACCTTCACATAGATTGGGGAAAGCAGACTAGCAACTGTCAGAAAGGTAGTGAATTTCTTGAGTGTGTCCGGGATAGTTTTCTACAGCAGTATGTCCCAGAGGCAACAAGGGGGCAAGCCATACTAGATTTAGTAATGAGTAATGAACCAGATTTAGTTAACAGCTTAACTATGCTTGAGCATCTATCCAATAGCGATCATAACATGATCAAGTTCAATGTAGTGTTTGAAAGGGAAAAAAGTGAATCAGCTGCTAAGATTCTAGATTTGGGTAAGGCCGACTTCAATGGGATGAGACAGAGACTGTCCACAGTAAACTGGGCCAATCTGTTAATGGGTAAGATGACTGATGATCAGTGGGAAATGTTTAAAGAAACATTTAACGAGATACAGAACCACTTTAAACACTGAGGGGCAAGAACTCTACTTGCCAAAAAAACAGCCATGGACAACTAAAGAGGTAAGGGACAGTATAAGACGTAAGGAAAGGGCATACAAAAAGGCAAAAAATGGCACAGATTCTGGCGAATGGGAAAGATACAAAGATCAACAAAGGGTCACAAAACAGATAGTATGAGCTACAAAAAGGGAGTATGAAAAGAAACTTGCAAGGGATATCAAAACCAATTCGAAGAACTTTTATAGTTATATTAGGAAAAAGAGGATGGTCAGGAGCAGTGTTGGCCCCTTAAAAACTGAAAGTGGGGATATTGTCATTGACAATGGGGAAATAGCGGACATGTTGAGTAATTACTTTGCGTCAGTATTTACAGTAGAAAAAGAGGATAGCATGCCGGAAATCCCAAGAAAACGAATATTGAATCGGGGACAGGGACTCGATAAAATTAATATAAGTAAAGCAACAGTAATGAAGAAAATAATAGCACTAAAAAGTGACAAATCCCCAGGACCAGATGGTTTTCATCCCAGGGTTTTAAAGGAAGTAGGTGAGCAGATTGCAGATGCCCTAACTAGGGCATCTGCAATCAAAGTTCTCTCGATTCAGGAACTGTCCCTCGAGATTGGAAAATTGCACATGTCACTCTGCTCTTTAAGAAAGGAGAGAGAGGGAAACCGGGGAATTATAGACCAGTTAGCCTAACATCTGTTGTGGATTGGGGGTAATATTCTGGCATGGGTGGAGGATTGGTTATCTAACAGGAAGCAGAGAGTTGGGATAAATGGTTCATTCTCGGACTGGCAACCAGTAGCCAGTGGTGTTCCGCAGGGGTCGGTGCTGGGTCCCCAACTCTTTACAATCTATATTAACGATTTGGAGGAGGGGGCCGAGTGCAACATATCAAAGTTTGCAGATGATACAAAGATGGGAGGGAAAGTGGAGACTGAGGAGGACATAAAAAACCGACAAGGGGATATAGACAGGCTGGGTGAGTGGGCGGAGATTTGGCAGATGCAATACAATATTGGAAAATGTGAGGTTATGCACTTTGGCAGGAAAAATCAGAGAGCAAGTTATTATCTTGATGGCGTGAAACTGGAAAGTACTGCAGTACAAAGGGATCTGGGGGTCCTAGTGCAAGAAAATCAAAAAGTTAGTATGCAGGTGCAGCAGGTGATCAAGAAGGCCAACGGAATGTTGGCCTTTATTGCTAGGAGGATAGAATATAAAAACAGGGAGGTATTGCTGCAGTTGTATAAGGTATTGGTGAGTCCGCACCTGGAATACTGCATACAGTTTTGGTGTCCATACTTAAGAAAAGACATACTTGCTCTCGAGGCAGTACAAAGAAGGTTCACTCGGTTAATCCCGGGGATGAGGGGGCGGACATATGAGGAGAGGTTGAGTAGATTGGGACTCTACTCATTGGAGTTCAGAAGAATGAGAGGCGATCTTATTGAAACATATAAGATTGTGAAGGGGCTTGATCGGGTGGATGTGGTAAGGATGTTCCCAAGGATGGGTGAAACTAGAACGAGGGGGCTTAATCTTAGAATAAGGGGCTGCTCTTTCAAAGCTGAGATGAGGAGAAACTTCTTCACTCAGAGGGTAGTAGGTCTGTGGAATTTGCTGCCCCAGGAAGCTGTGGAAGCTACATCATTAAATAAATTTAAAACAGAAATAGACAGTTTCCTAGAAGTAAAGGGAATTAGGGGTTACGGGGAGCGGGCAGGAAATTGGACATGAATTTAGATTTGAGGTTAGGATCAGATCAGCCATGATCTTATTGAATGGCGGAGCAGGCTCGAGGGGCCGATTGGCCTACTCCTGCTCCTATTTCTTATGTTCTTATGTGGGGAGTCTACATTTCTGGAGTCTATAATTAAGGATAGGGTGACTGAACACCTTGAGAATTTTCAGTTCATCAGAGACAGCCAGCTTGGATTTGTGAAAGATAGGTCGTGCCTGACAAACCTGATTGAATTTTATGAAGAGGTGACTAAAGTAGTGGACAGGGGAATGTCAATGGATGTTATTTATATGGATTTCCAGAAGGCATTTGATAAGGTCCCACATAAGAGACTGTCAGCTAAGATAGAAGCCCATGGAATTGAGCGAAAAGTACGGACTTGGTTAGGAAATTGGCTGAGCGAAAGGCGACAGAGAGTAGGGATAATGGGTAAGTATGCACATTGGCAGGATGTGACTAGTGGAGTCCCGCAGGGATCTGTCTTGGGGCCTCAATTATTCACAATATTTATTAACGACTTAGATGAAGGCATAGAAAGTCTCATATCTAAGTTAGCCAATGACACAAAGATTGGTGGCACTGTAAGCAGTGTAGATGAAAACATAAAATTACAAAGCGATATTGATAGCTTAGGTGAATGGGCAAAACTGTGGCAAATGGAATTCAATGTAGACAAATGTGAGGTCATCCACTTTGGATCAAAAAAGGATAGAACAGGGTACTTTCTAAATGGTAAAAAGTTAAAAATAGTGGATGTCCAAAGGGACTTAGGGGTTCACGTGCATAGATCATTGAAGTGTCATGAACAGGTGCAGAAAATAATCAAGAAGGCTAATGGAATGCTGGCCTTTATATCTAGAGGACTGGAGTACAAAGGGGCAGAAGTTATGCTGCAGCTATACAAAACCCTGGTTAGACCGCACCTGAAGTACTGTGAGCAGTTCTGGGCACCGCAACTTCGGAAGGACATATTGGCCTTGGAGGGAGTGCAGCGTAGGTTTACTAGAATGATACCCGGACTTCAAGGATTAAGTTACGAGGAGAGATTACACAAACTGGGGCTGTATTCTCTCGAGTTTAGAAGGTTAAGCGGTGATCTGATCAAAGTTTATAAGATATTAAGGGGAACGGATAGGGTCGATAGAGAGAAACTATTTCCGCTGGTTGGGGATTCTAGGAGTAGGGGGCACAGTCTAGAAATTAGAGCCAGACCTTTCAGGAGTGAGATTAGAAAACATTTCTACACACAAAGGGTGGTAGAAGTTTGGAACTCTCTTCCACAAACGGCAATTGATACTAGCTCAATTGCTAAATTTAAACGTGAGATAGATAGCTTTTTGGCAACCAAAGGTATTAAGGGATATGGGCCAAAGGCAGGTATATGGGGCTCGATTTTAGGGTCGGGTTTCCTGCGGGTTTCCAGCGGGGGGGCCCCGAAAATCCCGATATGCGGTCACGTGACCGGATCGCGCCTCGATCCCGACCACTTCCGGGTTCCCCGATGACGTGCGGGGCTGCGTGCGTGGCCCCCGCTAGTGGGAATCCCGCAGGCAATTAAAGCCAGCGGGGTTCCACTTGAGAGTACTTACCTTGCTTGTTGAGGTCAGTTAATGAGCTGAATCAGCTGTCAAAAGAGGAAGTGTGGGATTTTACCTGCATCGCAGAGTGTTTCACACACTGGGGGAAACAGTCTCTCTCCAACCAGGCGTGTTGCAGCCAGCAGCCTGTGGCAGGTGCCAAGGTGCACTCCACGGGGGAGAGCCCTCACCCACGCAGGAGGCCACCGCGTCACATAGGGCAACCCCTGCCCCCCACCACCCCCCGCCAAGCCAGAGGACAGACCGACACGAAACCGCAGCCCCAGTCCGAGGAACCACCCACCTACCCTGCACAACCCCTCAGACCAACACCTGCCAGATGGGTGGTGCGTGGACACCCTCGGAGGATGAACAGCATGACCAGCCCCAGCAGCCTCGCAGTCCACGCTGTCCGCCGCAGAGACGTGGAGCCCCCCAACACGGTGTTGTTGCACGCCCACCTGCACAGCAGGAGGGAGGGCTACCGCAGAGAGAGACGCATCGCAGAGGGCACTACCCTCGCCACAGGGTCCACAGACCGAGGCGCAGCTCCCCGGGCCTCTCCGAGCAGCAGTGCACACGGAGGCGCAGATTCGCTCGACATGTCGTCGTGGAGATCTGCAGGCTCTTTCATGCCGAGCTGCTCCTGGCTGGCCCCAGCACCAAGTGCTTACCTGTCGCTGTCAAAGTCACCACTGCCCTCCACAACTTCTCCTCCGCATCCTTCCAGGGTGCAGCCGGCTACACCGCTGATGTCTCTGTGGTCTGCGCGGAAGAGCCCTGCAAATACACCTGCACCTACTCTGCAGTAACACGATGGGTGGCATCAGTGGTGGGTCCTCATAGTGATACCCAGGAGCTGGCATTATTGGACACAACAGACAGGATTCGCAGAGACATGGCAGTGGTGGTGCCAATATAATGTGTGCTGTTTGTTGCTCCGAAATTCAATATAGGTAACACCCATGGCAAACCCTCCGACACCCTTGTGCACCCCCTTCATGCTCACGAAACATTTGCCTTACGCTGCCTACTGCACAGATGTGATGCATGCCCTGTGGCTGCAGCACAGGTGGTGGCAGGTTGAGTGAGGCTGGCCGTGAGGGAGATGCACGAGAGGGTGAGTATGGGATAGAGCCATGAGATTGTATGAGGATTGGGTCGCGTGTTAGTGGCAGGATGAGTACTGGCGAGGTGAGTAGGTGCAGGTAAGATGAGGATGGGGTTTGAGTGGGTATGAGGGGTGATGTGACAGAGTAGTGTTGGCAGTGCCGAAGGAGATGTGGGGTTGGGGCAGTGTTGTGGCAGATGGAGTGTAGGGGAAAGACTTCGTGTTCTCACTGTGGCTGACCTACTGAGGTCATTGCAGCGCCTCCTGCACTGTATGCAGGTGGGCGATATGTTGGTTGCGCAGGTGACCCCCTCTGCCACCTCGAGCCAGGCCTTCTTGGTGACAGAGGCTGGCCGCTTCCTCCCGCCCGCCGGGTGGAAGATCTCTGTCCTCCCCCTCCTCCTCACCCCATCTGATGATACCTGGGGTGAGGCATCATTAAACTGGGAGCAGCCTTCCCCCTGGGCTGCTCCATGCTGAAATTTGTTCCATTGGTTGCAGCATCTGTCAGTGGAGGACTGCCCCTTTAACTAGAGAGCCTCCAGCTGACAGATCGTACTGCGCATGCGCAGCCCGCCCGACGCGCAGACCAGCAGCGTGGACCCCGGAGGAGCAGGTAATTGATTCCTATTAGTGTGTTGCCTGCTACGATCGCGCGGGCAACCCACTAATTTCACCGAGCGTGTTGACCACGCTCCCGAAACCCAACCCGCCGGAAACCCGCAGGCCTGGTAACATCGAGCCCATGGAGTTAGATCACAGATCAGCCATGATCTTATCAAATGGCGGAGCAGGCACGAGGGGCTAAATGGCTTACTCCTGTTCCTATGTTCCTATGGTGTAGGGGGTAACATATTAGCATGGATTAAAGATTGGTTTGCCAACAGGAAACAGAGAGTAGGCATAAATGGATCATTTTCAGGTTGGCAAGGTGTAACGAGTAGAGCCACAGGGATCAGTGCTGGGGCCTCAACTATTTACAATCTGTATCAATGACTTAGATGAAGGCACCAAATGTATGGTTGCTAAATTTGCTGATGACACAAAGATAGGTAGGAAAGTAAGTTGTGATGAGGACATAAGGAGTCTGAAAAGGGATATAGCTAGGTTAAGTGAGTGGGCAAAAAATTGGCAGTTGGAGTATAATGTGGGAAAATGTGAACTTGTCCACTTTGGCAGGAGGAATAGAAAAGCAGTATATTATTTAAATGGAGAGCGATTGCAGAACTCTGAGGTACAGAAGGATCTGGGTGTCCTGGTACATGAATCACAAAAGGTTAGTATGCAGGTACAGCAAGTGATTAGGAAGACAAATGGAATGTTGTCATTTATTGCAAGGGGAATGGAATATAAAAGTAGAGATGTTTTGCTCCAGTTGTACAGGGCACTGGTGAGACCACATCTTGAATACTGTGTGCAGTTTTGGTCTCCTTATTTAAGAAAGGACATAATTGCTTTGGAGGCGGTTCAGAGAAGGTTCACTCAACTGATTCCTGGGATGAGGGGATTATCTTATGAGAAAAGGTTGGACAAGTTGGGCCTGTATACATTGGAATTTAGAAGAATGAGAGGTAACCTTACTGAAACATAAAATCCTGAGAGGACTAGAAGAGGTAGATGTTGAGAGGATGTTTCCCATTGTGGGAAAGATCCAAACTAGGGGACACAGTTTAAAAATAAGGGGTCTCCCATTTAAGACGGAGGAGAAAAATTTTCTCTCAGAGGGTCGTGAGTCTGTGGAACTCCCTTCACCACAGAGCGGTGGAGGCAGGGTCATTGGATATTTTTAAGGTTGAGTTAGATAGATTCCTGATTAACAAGGGAGTCAAAGGTTATAGTAGGTACATGGGAAAGTGAGCTTGAGGATCAATCAGATCAGCCATGATCTTATCAAATGGCAGAGCAGGCTCGAGGGACCGAATGACCTACTCCTGCTCTTAATTTGTATATTCGAGGAGAGAGAGGTAGAGAGGAGGAGTGGTTTAGGAAGGGAATTCCAGAGCTTAGGGTCCAGGCAGCTGAAGGCACGGCCGCCAATGATGCAATGATAAAAATCAAGAATGCACACGAGGACAGAATTGGAGGAGTGCAGAGATCTCGGAGGAGGTTACAGAGATAGGGAGGGGTGAGGCCATGGAGGGATTTGAAAACAAGGATGAGAATTTTAAAATCGAGGCGTTGCCGGACCGAGAGCCAATGTAGATCAGCGAGCACAGTGGTGATGGGTGAACGGGGCCTGGTTGGAGTTAGGATATGGCAGCAGAGTTTTGGATGGGCTCAAGTTCAATTGGCAGAGCAGGCTCAAGGGGCCGAATGTCCTACTGCTGCTCTTAATTCTTATGTATGTTCGTGTGTACGTAAATGCAGAATTTTTCAAACAAAATCATATAAAATTGGAGAGGTGGTTTGCAAGATGGTGCTTATTTGCAGACTCATATGCTCCTTTAATTCAGCCTCCCCAGGAATAGTCGCTAAAAATCTAATGGTCTAGGTCTCCAAACCGGATGCTTTTATATATGATCACTTATTTTATAACTTTATAAATGCAGTAATGTATCTTTTTAGTAGGATTGCTATATGGCGTGAGATTCATATTTGTACAATTGCTTACTAATTAAGCCCCATCATTGATATCAGCCTTAAACTGATAAATTTGCATTCTCATTCTAAAGGAATGGAAAAGAAGATGTGCAGCAAATTTATCATAGGTCCTTTGCCCAACTGGGATGCTAACATTTACATCTGCCTTTCATCAAAGGCATGGTAGAATGCCCATGATTTGATTCCATATTTTCCTCACCCTCCTCAGCTATGGAAAGGAACAGCAAGAAATGACCTGCATTGTCATTCAGCATACTTCTAAAATTTGAGAAAGTTTCTCATGCTGTCATGCAGGGAATGGTCCATCACAAGCTCAGCTTTCAACACCACAGTCTGTTACTTACTGTATTCAGGTAGCCTACTTGAAATCTGATATGTAAGGTCTTAGATAGTCTGTACCCAAGCTTTGAAGTTACCTCACTATACCGTGAAGCTGTAAGATGCAGTTACTTGTTTTCTGTAAGCTGATTTCCCTATATGATTATAGTGGCTTATTTTGTTTTTGCTGTACAGTAGCTTATTGTAATTGCCTAATTTGCTTTAGGAGAATAGCTAACATAAATCACATACTTCATTGATGTGGGGTGTGTTTGAAAGACACATGTGCGTACATGTATAAATTTAACTAAATCAACTGTCTCAATAGAAAGCAATGTTTCCAGCTACAATTCCCAGCTTCCACTGTTGTTCATCTCAATACGATAGCTAATTGCTCTGACCAGTACTAACCTTATACAACTGTTTATAAGCTTGGAGCCCTATCCAAAATCTTATGGGAAATCTTCATTCCTTCCCTTCCTTCTCCCCCAGCATTACATCATTTGATACAGACTTTCATTTTGTCTGTTTTCTAAGAGATTCCTCCATAGTATAGCTTTTTTCCACAACTGTGTTTATTTAAAAACATGTTTTAAGATAAACTAATCAGTAAGATAACTGATATCACAATAAACAAGACCATCACAGAATTGATTTCTATGCATATGTATTACAAAAATACAACCTACAGATAAACTTGGAATAGAGAGAACAAAAACCCACAAATCAAAGCTGCATTTCCAAACATCATTCACAAAATGTCTTACAAACAACTGCTTTTGACCAGTTAAAATCTTGTCAGGTGACCTTTCAACTGTGTTAAGTATATTGACACACACTTAAGAAATCTCCAAACAAATCCCACACAAACAGTAAGCAGTACAGCTAATATATATATATTTTTAGGTTTCCACAGTGCACATCCAACCTAATGTTTGTGTTTGAGCATAGGTTATAAATGCACAAACTGAACATATGCTATTTGGTAAATAGCTCATTTTCACTGTTGATTCCGCCTTACTCTTATAAGTGTAAGCTGTGCCACAATTTAATACCACTACATGGCATTATTTGGAATATTTTGCATTTATTATTATGCGTTTAAAAATTAATACTCTGCTGGTTTGGGTCTTCATATAGGTGAAAGCTGACTAACAACATTCCTGGACCTCAAAAACAAAATAAAGCATAAATGGATTAACATTAGACTAGGAAATAGTTACTATGCAGAAAGATTGGTGTATTGTAAATATTGCAGGAATTAGCATATTAAGAAGACTATGGACCTAAAGCAATGCATCATTTTTTCGTTGTTGCTAGATTCCCTCCTCTCCAGACTTCTGCCAAACCACATGCCTCTCCGCCCGAGTGGTGCCACCCTAATTTTAAGGTTATGCCCCCTTGTTCTGGACTCTCCCACCAGGAAATAGATTCTATCTACCCTTTCAAATCCTTTAATCAACTTAAACACTTCAATTAGATCACCCCTTAATCTTCTGTAATTCAGTACTCCAGACTAATAATCCGGAGACATGAGTTCAAATCCTGCCACGGCAGCTGGGGAATTTAAATTCAGTTAATTAAATAAAACCTAGAATAAAAAAAAACTAGTATCATTGATGGTGACCATGAAACTACCGGATTGTCATAAAAACCCATCTGGTTCACTAATGTCCTTTAGGGAAGGAAACCTGCCGTCCTTACCGATTCTGGCCTATAAGTGACTCCAGACCCACAACAATGCAGTTGATTCTTAACTGCGCTCTGAAATGGCCTGCCAAGCCATTCAGTTGTAAAATCCTGGTGCAAAAAGTCATAATAAGAATAAAACCGGACAGACCACCCGGCATCGGACCACTAGGCATCAGACACGACAAAGGCAAACCAAGCCCAGTCGACCCTGCAAAGTCCTCCTCACTAACATCTGGGGACTTGTGCCAAAATTGGGAGAGCTGTTCCACAGACTAGTCAAGCAACAGCCTGACATAGCCATAACCACAGATTCATACCTTTCAGCCAACGTCCCAGACTCCTCCATCACCATCCCGGGTATGTCCTGTTCCACCAGCAGGACAGACCCACCAGAGGTGGCGGCACAGTGGTATACAGTCAGGAGGGAATGGTCCTGGGAGTCCTCAACATTGACTCTGGACCCCATGAAGTCTCACAGCATCAGGTCAAATATGGGCAAGGAAACCTCCTGCTGATTACCACCAACCGCCCTCCCTCAGCTGATGAATCAGTCCTCCTCCATGTTAAGCACCACTTGGAGGAAGCACTGAGGGTAGCAAGGGCACAGAACGTACTCTGGGTGGGGGACTTCAATGTTCATCACCAAGATTGGCTCGGTAGCAGCATTACTGACTGAGCTGGCCGAGTCCTGAAGGACATAGCTGCCAGAGTAGGCCTGCGGCAGGCGGTGAGAGAACCAACATGAGGGAAAAAACTACTTGACCTCGTCCTCACCAACCTACCTGTCGCAGATGCATCTGTGATGACAGTATTGGTAGGAGTGACCACCGCACAGTCCTCGTGGAAACAAAGTCCTGTCTTCACACTGAGAACACCTTCCACCATGTTGTGTGGCACATGCCACCGTGCTAAATGGGATCGATTCAGAACAGATCTAGCAGCTCAAAACTGGGCATCCATGAGGCGCTGTGGGTAATCAGGAGGAGCAGAATTGTATTCCACCACAATCTGTAACCTCATGGCCCAGCATATTCCTCACTCTACCATTACCAGGGGATCAACCTTGGTTCAATGAGGAGTGCAGAAGAGCATAGAGCAGCACCAGGTGAACCTAAAAATAAGGTGCCAACATGGTGAAGCTACAACACAGGACTACATGCATGCTAAACATTGGAAGCAGCATGCTATAGGCAGAACCAAGCAATCCCACAACCAACAGATCAAATAAAAGCTCTGCAGTCCTACCACATCCAGTCATGAACGGTGGTGGACAATTAAGCAACTAACGGGAGGAGGAGGCTCCGTGAACATCCCCATCCTCCATGATGGCTGAGCCCAGCACGTAAATGCAAAAGACAAGGCTGAAGCGTTTGCAAACATCTTCAGCCAGAAGTGTCGAGTGGATGATCCATCTCAGCCTCCTCCCAAGATCCCCACCATCACAGAAGCCAGTCGTGAGCCAATTCAATTCACTCCACATGATATCAAGAAATGACTGAGTACACTGGATACAGCAAAGATTATGGGCCCCTACAACATCCCGGTTGTAGTGCTGAAGACTTGTGTTCCCGAACTAGCTGACAATGTGGAAAATTGTCCAGGTGTGTCCTGTCCACAAAAAGCAGGACAAATCCAATCCGGCCAATTACCCGCCCCATCAGTCTACTCTCAATCACCAGCAAAGTGATGGAAGGTGTTGTCGACAGTGCTATCAAGCAGCACTTACTCACCAATAACCCGCTCACCGATGCTCAGTTTGGGTTCTGCCAGAACCACTCGGCTCCAGATCACATTACAGCCTTGGTCCAAACATGGACAAAAGAGCTGAATTCCAGAGGTGAGGTGAGAATGACTGCCCTTGACATCAAGGCAGCATTTGACCGAGTGTGGCCTCAAGGAGCCCTAGTAAAATTGAAGTCAATGGGAATCAGGGGGAAAATGCTCCATTGGCTGGAGTCATACCTAGCACGAAGGAAGATCGTAGTGGTTGTTGGAGGCGAATCATCTCAGCCCCAGGACATCGCTGCAGGAGTTCCTCAGGGCAGAGTCCTAGGCACAACTATCTTCAGCTGCTTCATCAATGACTTTCCCTCCATCATAAGGTCAGAAGTGGGAATGTTCGCTGATAATTGCAGAGTGTTCAGTTCCATTCACAACCCCTCAGATAATGAAGTCGTCTCTGCCCGCAACATCCAGACTTGGGCTGATGAGTGGCAAGTAACATTCGTGCCAGATAAGTGCCAGGCAATGACCATCTCCAACAAGAGAGAGTCTAACCACCCCCCCTTGACATTCAACAGCATTACCATTGTCGAATCCATCAACATCCTGGAGGTCGCCATTGACCAGAAACTAAACTGGACAAACCATATAAATAATGTGGCTACAAGAGCAGGTCAGAGGCTGGGTATTCTGCGGTAAGTGACTCTCCAAAGCCTTTCCAACATCTACAAGGCACAAGTCAGGAGTGTGATGGAATACTCTCCACTTGCTTGGATGAGTGCAGCTCCAACAACACTCAAGAAGCTCGACACCATCCAGGACAAAACAGCCCGCTTGATTGGCACCCCATCCACCACCTTAAACATTCACTCCCTTCACCACCAGCACACCGTGGCTGCAGTGTGTACCATCTACAGGATGCACTACAGCAACTCGCCAAGGCTTCTTCGACAGCACCTCCCAAACCCACGACCTGTACCACCTAGAAGGACAAGGGCAGCAGGCGCATGGGAACACCACCACCTGCACATTCCCCAAGTCACACATCATCCTGACTTGGAAATATATCGCCGTTCCTACACCGTCGCTGGGTCAAAATCCTCGAACTCCCTACCTAACAGCACTGTGGGAGTACCTTCACCACACGGACTGCAGTGGTTCAAGAAGGTCGCTCACCACCACCTTCTCAAGGGCAATTGGAGACGGGCAATAAATGCTGGCAAGATTGCAATAAATGGCCATCCCAAGTTGCCCTGAGGTTGTGGTGGTGGTAGGGCTTCTCCTTGAACCGTTGCAATCCTTATGTTGATGGGCTCTCATGGTGGTGTTAGGTAGAGAATGCCAGGATAATGACACTGCAAGCAATGCCCTAATGGGTAGAGTGGTCCTAGTTGGGCAAGCAGTTGGAAGCTTACCAAGACTGCATTAGTAAGCTGCGCAATTTTAACTGGTTAAACTCCAACAGTACCCATACACACATTTGATGGTCCCTAAGCCTGCACTCTGCCAATCTTACCCTGAACTTAGTCAGGTAGGGTATGTCCCTATGGAGACAGAGTTTTCACTCTATCAGGCAGACGGAGGTTCTAAATGCATATTTCTTAATAGCTTGGTTCAGAGACTCAAACATGATAATGGGTTTCCATACACACCAGACACCCCACTGTCCCCCTTAAAAATGAGGCAGTGTAGAGAAGAAATCGCACAAGAATGGGGAAACAAACAAACAAACAATAAAGAAGAAATACTTTAGAAATTTAAGGAAGGTAAAAGTTCCAAAAATTGAGAACATACAAATGTATAGAATTTTTAAATAGAACAGGAGAGAAACCTGAAAAAAGAAATGGGTTAAGGACAAATCAGGAAAATCAAATGAAAATAGTAACAGAAATAAATGTCAAGTGGGCAATAAGTTTTTGGCAAATTATGCACTGAAGTTGAGAGATTTTAGTAATGGAGAAAGGGATACAATCATTTTTGACATCCAGCATCAGCAGTCCCAAGTAAAGCATGGGTTAGATGCAGAGGAATGTTCCAACTACAATGGCCCAACAACTTGCCTTAGCTTCAACCTCAGGAGTCTGAAGTGTGTTGCCAAAGGCTTTCGTGCTGGTATAACAATTTTCTATCCACCTATCCTATGGCTCAGTGGTTAACTGAACCCCCTGGTGCAGCACTAGCCACACAGATTAAGAAGGAGCCACCTTACATCTTTGGTCTGAGCTGAGTTAACTGATCTTAACTGTGGCAGCAGTGTGTGGGAGGACAATTTGTTTCAGTGGTCCCAGGATACAGTGAGATGATGAAACTGATGGGCTCCCTCTCCTGATAGCTAACCTATGACCCACAAGGCTGACAGCAACTGTACCCTAACATGAATAACCACCTTTAAGAGAGGAGCAGAGGAAAGGAGGGAAGCAGATATCCAAGTAAATTTTGCTTTTTGGACATAACTGCGCAACATGAAAGGTGTAATTTCATGGATTTCTCTATTACATTAGGTTGCAACAAACTATAATTACTGCATTATCTGTGCGCGATTACTCATTCTTTTAGCAGATAATATTTCAACATCTCTGCATTCTGCTCAGATTTGTGAATCATTTCCTGTTTTCTTTCCAATATGACACATCTGAATAAAAAGTAGAGTAGCCAACTTACTACAGTAATACGATAATCACGACAATTACAAAGCCTTTGCAGAATGACTAGCTAATTATTTCACATTTGCAAAGCATTAGGTTGAAGTCTGATTAATAAATTTGACATGGCTCAACATGATCACCTTAAAGATGTGCAATTATGTATAAAATTTCAAAATATCCTTCTGAAGCCAGTTAAGCAATTTTATAATCAACGGATTAACTGAAATCCTGTGAAGCTCATACACCTTCTTCCAACTTCCCCCATCTTCCCTTTTCTCTCCCCCCTCGCCTGAAAACACTGGGTTAGAAATTTGATCATGCCCGAAAATGCAGGGACCGTGGGAAATTCGTGTTGGCAGTTTATTATAATGAGACAGGCGTGCAGCCAGCATTACCCGCGCTGATTATTAGCAGTGTGTCTCGTTGTGGGAGCGGAAAATCAGGTGTACCGGCGCCACTTAAAGGCAGCTTGCACTCTTAAAGGGGAGGTGTACTATGGCTGAAGACAGCAGTTTGAAACTGCGCAACGTCGTTGGAAGAGCTTCAGATAGGCCCCCCAAATTTTAGATGCAGCTTTGGAGGCTCTTGCCCAGGCGGAGGAAGATCTTGTTTCCCTCGGTGGGGGGGGGGGGGGGGCGGTGTCAGGCAGAAAGCCCTCCAGGCAACACATGCACAGACAGACATATGCACAGACAGTGGAAAGATATAGTTCAAGATGTCAATGCCAGCAACTAGATCCCAGGACCGGGCTGCAATGCAGAAAGAAGTGTAATGACCTCACCAGGGTTTTCAAGGTAAGACTCCTAACTCTCTGCTCACACCTGCATCCCCACTATTCACAACACTCCCCTTGCCTACTTCCCTTCACTCTCCTACAATCACTGCACCATACCTCAATCCACCTCTTTCAGCTCCTACTCTCAGCACTATTGGAACCCTCACTTCCCCACACCTGACACCTTGCATATAACATTATTCGACCCGGACAGTCTCAAAACAGCTCACCAGGCTACCACTAATATGCTCCCTTCTTTCTTGCAGGAGAAGGCATCACACAACATGACAGAACAAACGGCAACCAGAGGGCAAGGCCACCTACATATCCTGTCTCCTAGAATCAAAGAATGATATAGCACACCTTCCCCTTTATTTCCCATTATCTCACCCTACACACTCTGCATTACAAATTGCAGCTGCTTTCAACACAGTCATCTCTCTCTGCTCTCCCTTCACACTAAGAGCTAACCCTTGTCCCTCTCTTTCATCTCAGGTGCAGAAAATGTAAAAGGCCTTGTGGCAGTTGAACAAGAAGAGGGCAGCCTTTCTGAAGATGCATCACTTGATCTGACCATAGTAATAATCAGCTCAGCAACTAGGGCCATATCTACTTTAGAGGATAGGCTACACGTGAATAACCGGGCAAAAGTGTGCAGGAGCTAAGGCAGGGAATACAACGGCACAGGAGACAGCTCGACAGAGGGCAAGAGCACAACCTAGCCTTGCTGCAGAGGACTCAGATGTTGACCTTGAGGGCACAAATTACTAAAGGCGGCTTTTGATGATATATCAGAAAATGTTACGTGCACTCGGCAACCTGCCAGTGTGCACAATGGAAGAACATAAGAAATAGGAGCAGGAGTAGGCCAATCGGCCCCTCGAGCCTGCTCCGCCATTCAATAAGATCATGGCTGATCTGATCCTAACCTCAAATCTAAATTCATGTCCAATTTCCTGCCCGCTCCCCGTAACCCCTAATTCCCTTTACTTCTAGGAAACTGTCTATTTCTGTTTTAAATTTATTTAATGATGCAGCTTCCACAGCTTCCTGGGGCAGCAAATTCCACAGACCTACTACCCTCTGAGTGAAGAAGTTTCTCCTCATCTCAGTTTTGAAAGAGCAGCCCCTTATTCTAAGATTATGCCCCCTAGTTCTAGTTTCACCCATCCTTGGGAACATCCTTACCGCATCCACCCGATCAAGCCCCTTCACAATCTTATATGTTTCAATAAGATCGCCTCTCATTCTTCTGAACTCCAATGAGTAGAGTCCCAATCTACTCAACTTCTCCTCATATGTCCGCCCCCTCATCCCCGGGATTAACCGAGTGAACCTTCTTTGTACTGCCTCGAGAGCAAGTATGTCTTTTCTTAAGTATGGACACCAAAACTGTACGCAGTATTCCAGGTGTGGTCTTACCAATACCTTATATAACTGCAGCAATACCTCCCTGTTTTTATATTCTATCCCCCTAGCAATAAAAGCCAACATTCCGTTGGCCTTCTTGATCACCTGCTGCACCTGCATACTAACTTTTTGATTTTCTTGCACTAGGACCCCCAGATCCCTTTGTACTGCAGTACTTTCCAGTTTCACGCCATTAAGATAATAACTTGCTCTCTGATTTTTCCTGCCAAAGTGCATAACCTCACATTTTCCAATATTGTATTGCATCTGCCAAATCTCCGCCCACTCACCCAGCCTGTCTATATCCCCTTGTAGGTTTTTTATGTCCTCCTCACTCTCTACTTTCCCTCCCATTTTTGTATCATCTGCAAACTTTGATATGTTACACTCGGTCCCCTCCTCCAAATCGTTAATATAGATTGTAAAGAGTTGGGGACCCAGCACCGACCCCTGCGGAACACCACTGGCTACTGGTTGCCAGTCCGAGAATGAACCATTTATCCCAACTCTCTGCTTCCTGTTAGATAACCAATCCTCCACCCATGCCAGAATATTACCCCCAATCCAGTGATTCTTTATCTTGAGCAATAATCTTTTATGTGGCACCTTGTCGAATGCCTTCTGGAAGTCTAAATACACTACGTCCACTGGTTCCCCTTTATCCACCCTGTACGTTATGTCCTCAAAGAACTCAAGCAAATTTGTCAGACATGACTTCCCCTTCGTAAAGCCATGCTGACTTTGTCCTATTAAATTATGTTTATCCAAATGTTACACTACTGTCTCCTTAATAATAGACTCCAAAATTTTACCCACCACAGATGTTAGGCTAACTGGTCTATAATTTCCAGCCTTCTGCCTACTACCCTTTTTAAATAAGGGTGTTACATTAGCAGTTTTCCAATCTGCCGGGACCTTTGCTGAGTCCAGAGAATTTTGGAAATTTATTACCAAAGCATCCACAATCCTTACTGCCACTTCCCTCAAGGCCCTAGGATGTAAGCCATCAGGTCCAGGGGATTTATCCGCCTTGAGTCCCATTAATTTACTGAGTACCAATTCCTTAGTGATTTTAATCGTATTTAGCTCCTCCCCCCCGAGAGCCCCCTGTTTGTCCAGTGTTGGGATGTTCTTAGTGTCCTCTACCGTAAAGACTGAAACAAAATATTTGTTCAGCATTTTTGCCATCTCCATGCTTCCCACCATTAATTTCCCGGTCTCATCCTCTAAGGGACCTACGTTTGCCTTAGCCACCCTTTTTCTTTTTATATAACTGTAGAAACTCTTGCTATCTTTTTTTATATTTTTTGCTGATTTATTTTCATAATCTATCTTCCCTTTCTTAATCAATCCTTTTGTTACTTTTTGCTGTCTTCTGAAGACTTCCCAATCTTCTATCCTCCCACTAAGTTTGGCTACCTTATATGTCCTTGTTTTTAGTCGGATAGTATGCTTAATTTCTTTACTTAGCCACGGATGGCTGTCATTTCTTTTACACCCTTTTTTCCTCAGTGGAATATATATTTTTTGAAAGTTGTAAAATAACTCCTTAAATGAACACCCCTGCTCATGTACCATCTTACCCTTGAATCTATTTTCCCAGTCCACTTTAATCAATTCCGCTCTCATACCATCATAGTCTCCTTTATTCAAGCTCAGTATGCTTGTTTGAGAACCAACCTTCTCACCCTCTAATTGGATATGGAATGTAACCATGTTATGGTCACTCATTCCAAGCGGATCCTTAACTAGGACATTATTAATTAATCCTGACTCATTACACAGGACCAGGTCCAAGGTTGCCTGCCCCCTTGTAGGATCAGTTACATACTGCTCAAGAAATCCATCCCGAATACACTCAATAAACTCTTCCTCAAGGCTGCCCTGCCCAATTTGATTTGTCCAGTTAATATGATCGTTAAAATCCCCCATAATTATAGCTGTTCCCTTATTACATGCCCCAACTATTTCCTGATTAATACTTCTTCCAGCAGAGTTGCAACTATTAGGAGGCCTATATACTACGCCCACTAGTGTTTTTTTCCCCTTATTATTCCTTATCTCTACCCAAACTGTTTCGTTATCCTGATCTTTTGTCCCAATATCATTTCTCTGTATTACAGTGATTCCTTCCTTTATTAACATAGCCACCCCACCTCCCCTTCCTTCCTGCCTGTCCTTCCTGATTGTTAAATAACCTGGCATATTTAATTCCCAGTCGTTGTCACCCTGCAGCCATGTTTCTGTAATGGCCACAAGATCATACCCATACGTAGTTATTTGTGCCGTTAACTCTTCCATTTTGTTACGAATGCTACGTGCATTCAGATAAAGAACTTTCAAATATGTTTTCTGACACTTAGTTCCTGCTTTTTCCTATTTTAATACTTTACCTTTTACTCCATACCTTCTGTCCCTTCCTGACACACTTTCCTCTGTCTCCCTGCTCAGGTTCCCAACCCCCTGCCACAGCTTTGATGCTGGGTTAATCGCCTTACGCCTTCTAGTTTTTATTTTATCTGTCGTGCCTAAAGTACACTTTCTTTCCGCTGCTCTACGTTTTTCCCTTTCACTTGTTCTTGAACAACTGTTTGTACTATTTGCATTGTAGATTTCCCCTGGGTCTTCCCCTCTCTTGCTGCTCTCAACTTTATTCTGTTCTGACTCCCCACTCAGGTTCCCATCCCCCTGCCACTTTAGTTTAAACCTTCCCCAACAGCACTAGCAAACACCCCCGCGAGGACATTGGTCCCGGTCCTGCTCGGGTGTAACCCGTCACGCTTGTACAGGTCCCACCTTCCCCAGAACTGGTCCCAATATCCCAGGAATCTAAATCCCTCCCTCCTACACTATCCCTGCAGCCATGCATTCATCCTGTCTATTCTCCTGTTCCTATACTCACTAGCACGTGGCACCGGTAGTAATCCTGAGATCACTACCTTTGAAGTCCTGCTTTTTAATTTATCTCCTAACTCCTTTAATTCACCTTGCAGGACCTCATCCCTTTTTTTACCTATGTCGTTGGTACCAATATGGACCACGACTACTGGCTGTTCACCCTCCCCTCCAGAATGTCCTGCAGCCGCTCCGTGACATCCTTGACTCTAGCACCAGGGAGGCAACATACCATCCTGGAGTCACATTTGCGGCTGCAGAAACGCCTATCTGTTCCCCTTACAATGGAATCCCTTATCACTATAGCCCTGTCACTCTTCTTCCTCCCCTCCTGTGCAGCAGAACCACTCGTGGTGCCCCGAACTTGGCTCTTGCTGCTTTCCCCTGATAAGCCATCTCCCCCAACAGTATCTAAAGCAGAATATCTGTTTGAGAGGGAGATGGCCCCAGGGGACTCCTGCTCTACCTGCCTCGTCCTTTTACTCTGCCTGGCGGTCATCCATTTCCCTTCTGCCTGCGTAATCTTTACCTGCGGTGTGACCACCTCACTGAATGTGCTATCCACGATAGTCTCAGCATCGCGGATGCTCCACAGTGAATCCACCCGCAGCTCCAGCTCTGAAAGACGGTTCGCCAGTAGCTGCAGCTGGACACACTTCCTGCACACATGGTCGCCAGGGACACTGGTAGTGTCCATGACTTCCACATAGTGCAGGAGGAGCATATCACGGGTGCGAGCTGTGCTGCCATGACTTGTCTTAGACTCTCAGACTCTCCTCCCGCTCTCGGTCTCTCCTTTTCGAGTCGAGCTCCAACTTAAGTCGGGGCTTAGTGCAGTGCATGGAGACCATGTTGTCAACCACGTAGCTCACACTGCTGCCATTGTGGCTCTGGGGTCCAAGGTTGGCAAGGGCTTCCAAAGTCTCACCACTTCTGCACTCTCTTCTCGTGCAGAGCAGGAGTGCTGAGGCGCAACCCCAGGTGAGTAGCATTAGTTCCATGGGAGATGTACCATCTGTCATCCCTTAGGAATTACAGCATGCCTACTCCCCCACCACCCACTCTGCCAGTGCCCTTGGCAGTGCCACACAGGCAGCTGGACCATACTACTCCCACCCATGCCAAGATGCTGCACTCTACAGCCAGGCTCTCAAGGTTCAGAGCTGCTGGAGGTCGTCTGCTATAGCCATCTGATATGTCCTCAAGGGAAGCTCAGCAGCGTTCCACCTCCCAAGCTGTAGAAACTGGGGATCCACTTCATAGGAGCACTAGGATAGTTAAAGGAGCACACAACACTGGCTCTGGAGGTTTTCACAAGGAAAAATCTTAATTTTGCAAGTTGACAATTACCAAATATGAAGTGAGTTGTGGTAAACTTTATTTTTTCCTGGATTTGGTATTAGTCTTAATATTTTTGAGTAAAGTAAGGGCGACATCCATGAGGTGGGACTGCAGGAGGGCATTCAGATGGTGATTGTGACCAGCTGCTCCTCTTTGTTCCAGTCTTCTTTGCTGCTTCTCCTCCTCTTCCAGCCCCAAAGTCAGACCTAACAGGCCACCCATGAGGGAGAAAATATTTGCAGGTCCAGCACCAGCAAGAAGTTCTTTCCAGAACTCACAATTCAGTTGTGCAACAGAGATAATAGTCAACAAAAAAAAAACCAGTAATTGAATAGCAGCCTAACAGAACAAACCAGCAACTAAGCTATGTGGAGAGGATGACCCCTTTAAATAGCACTCCTGCAGGGTCCTTGTTGACTGTTAGCATCGTGATTTGCTAGGCCAATTTATCACATGGCGAGTCAGGCGTTGGGAACAGACCAATTTCACAAAAAGGTGCTACAACCAGCGTAGGATCCTTATTTTATTATAATGACTTTTTTGCATGCTTCCATGGATGCCCTAGGCAACATGGCAGGCGAAGCACTTCCGGCATATTGAACACCTCGCCGCCCGTTTTGTGCCTAAAAACCAGGTGAGGCGTGATCAAATTTCTAGGCCACTGACTCATGTTGGCATACAGCTTCCCAGGCTATGGCAACCCTAAAATACCACGGGAGAATTGCTCACATGATCCTATTCAAAAGTGGGGTGCCATTCTGTCCTCGTCCAACACCCACTTTCCAGCATGGAGCCTCAAATAACGATCAGGAGCAGGAACCTTTAATGATGTTTTCCTCCTCCCCTAAGAGCACCAAGGCCAACCTCAGCACAGACCAGGGACTGAATCTAGATTTGTTATGGCTCAACAGCGCACTAGGTGGTTATTTTACTTATTAAGCCACTGAGATACTCACATTTATTTTTATTCTCGAACAAGTTTTCTATGAGCAAGCTTTTTTTGTAAACTCACCTGTCAGAAGGCCCTTGCCTCTCAGTCGATCCCGAATTTCCTGGTTACGATCTGGCTTGCTGACTGGATTTAAGGACCGCTGATTCAGCTACAACATTGAATACACCAGGCATTAGGCCTAATAATCAATATCACTTTGTTCAAAATTAATCTAATTAAAAACAATGATATAGATTATTATTACTACGTATAGTGAAAGATTCACGTTTCCCATTTTAAAACTGATACCCAATCTCTTAAAAGGAAATCATGCTAGTTGGGAAGAAAAGAACAAAAGCTGCCAATTGTTATAATCCAGCATGTCAGTTACCCATTGATAATTTTCATTGGTGAATATGTCATACTGTGTGTTTATTCCCCCTCTCTTCGTCAAACATTTTTACCACTGATGGTGCCTTTTTAAAACTTATGTCTTGTTTCACTAATAAACCTCTTCACAATACAGAATATTATTACATTTGCAATGGGCTGGTGACATTAATCACAATTAACATAGAAAATAATTGAATTTCACAGCCGACAAGTACTTACATTAGTTAGACTACCCAAGACAAGTTTTACCAGCCGTTTGATGTACGAGAAAGCTGGTGCACAGTTGCTGTTCCGGATATGAGCACTGCAAGCATCTAGAATGGTCCGTATTGTCACTCGTGTGTACATCAGGTCTTCACACATATTCAATAATATGCTATTCAGGTGATCCCCAAGTTTGATTGGCTAAAAAGCAAAGAAAACAAATTACTGCAGTGACCTTATTTTCTAATGGTGCAGAGTTCACCTCTGAAGAATTCAAGTTCATCAGACAGAGGAATTTCAAGCATGCTACTTCATTGCCAGGATATTCAAAGTAATGGAAAAGTGGAATGAGCAGTCCAAAATCTCTAATGAGAAAAGAAAGCCGGGACAGTCTCCTAATGTTGAAATACCCCTACACAAGGAATGAAAAGTCTATGGCCGAGGTTGATGAAAAGAACAAAGACTCTGCTATCTACAACAGGCAACTTACTCAAACCAAATGTGAGCAAAAATGTGCAACAGAAATTGAGAAAGTAATCACAAATTGGTTCCTCTAATAACAAGGAGCCTAAGATCGTTCACCTGGAAAGAAGAGATACAAAAGGGTGTTGTTAATGGGTCATGAGAAAGAATGGAAGAAAGCAGAGTTCTGAAGACAAGTAGACAACAGATCCAATAAAGTTCTTACAGAAAGTGGACAAAGGCTGAGGAGAAACAGTTGTCATCTAAGGAAGAAAAAAGACTGCATACTTCACTAACCTCACAGATTGATGAAATCAAGGTAAGACACACAGCATGGCAACAAACACATGCAATAGGATGAGAGAAGAACCTGTATAGCTTCTTCCTAAATTGCTGACTAATCAAGAATACTGGGAGCTATGGCAAGATCTGAAACAGCTGTTGGAAGCAGCTCACTTGAAAAACTTCGCTAATTCATGATTTGTTGATTTGAAAAATAATTTGTTGATTTATTTTAAGCTGGAAGTGTATAACTTATCTCTATAGTGATCATTATCAAAAGAATAAAAAGGGTGAGGGAGGGTGTAGGGAAATAAACTTTATGCAAAGGGTTGTTTAAACGTAGAATGTCCTACCAGAAACCATAGTGGAAGCAGAATCCATAATAGTGTTTAAAGGAAAATAAGTAAATATTTGAAAAAGAAGAATTTAAAACTGGAAAGGGCAGTGGATTGGACCAAAATGGAGAGCTCTTTCAGAGAGGCAGCACAGGCACGATGGGCTAATTGGCCTCCTTCTGTGCTGTAAAATTGTACGATGGTAGCTCAGGCAAGACGATGGGATTCAACAGGCATGCTGAACATTTGAGCAATGGTCAACTTGAACAGATTCTTCCTTTGGTCTTCTAAAGAATTAACTATTTTGGTATCATCTGCAAATTTTTGACACCACGCATCGAAGTCCATATCCAAATCATTGATAAACTCTGTCATACCGTCATCCTCCACAATTAGACTTCCTCCTTTATCTAAGTAGTCCTACCCTCTCCAATTCTTTTATTTTTTATCTGCTTATAAAAGCCCTTACTAATTCCTATTATATTATCTGCTATTCATTTTTCATATTCTCCTTTAGTCCTTTTGGTCTCCCTTTTCACCTTTCCTATATACTTTTTATATTCTTCAGAATTTTCTTTAGTATGTTAGCCTAAATTTTAGCATATGCCTTCCTTCTAAATTTCAGTATACTTTCAATCTCTCTATTTATCCATGGAAAACTATTCTCAGCTGCATCCCCTTTTCACCTTATAAAAATATATTTATTCTAAACTCCAATCATCTCAAACTTGAGAATTTCCAAAAGCTGAACACGTCAATATTTCAGTTTCAAAAGGCAACCCTGCCCACCCCAACAAATAACTTCAATATTAATGTTTTGAGAGAGGAAGAAAAAGTGTGCGCAACGAAGGAGAGAGAAAATGGTTAAACTAGAATAGCAACATGCCAATAGTGAAGCCTGATTCCTTGGGTTTCATTGTCAGTTTCTAATTACATGCTCTATTTCTTTTTCTATAGGATTGCATTTCGATACTTCTCACAATCAGAGCACCAACATAAAAACAAGTGTGTTAACTCAATCCCTGGAATTGTTGGGGTGTCACGCTAGCTGCTGCTGCTCCTTCCACTGTACTAGTCTACATAGAAATGTAATTCTCTCATAGATAAGTTAGAGACTATGGCCGGACAAAATTAAGATCAGACTTATTTTGCATTCCCTTCAGTGAGCTAAATTTTCAACCCAATTCAATAAGATCATTTGTTTTACAAAATTTTCTGGACTTCTGGGTAAAATTAGTTAAATTTCCCATTCTCTGTTGGGTTTCATTTGTTAAAAACATTGAAATCTGAAAAGGTTTTATTTTATACTCAAACCACTCACATTTCAGTGTGTAATTGGCTTAACATCTAAGTGACAGGTCTGCAATTACTGCATAATTGTTAAATGTTTTATCACAATACAGACTTATTATAAAACCATTTAATCCCTTGGTTTTACACTAGCAGTATACAATTTTACTTCCGGTGAGTTTGCAACACAGGCGGTATAGGAGCCAAAGCTGAAAACCCACAGATTGATGCTCTAGAGTGCTGTCAAAACAATTCCAGCCATTCACATCCAAATCTTTACTGTAGGTGGTACATACATAGAAACATAGAAAATAGGAGTGAGAGTAGGCCATTCGGCCCTTCGATCATGGCTGATCATCTAATTCAGTACCCTGTTCCCGCTTTTTCCCCATACCCTTTGATCCCTTTAGCATTAAAAAATCTATCTATCTTCTTCTTGAATACATCTAATGACTTAGCTTCCACTGCCTTCTGTGGTAGAGAATTCCACAGGTTCACCACCCTCTGAGTGAAGAAATTTCTCCTCATCTCGGTTCTACATGGCATACCCCATATCCTGAGACTGTGACACCTGGTTCTGGACTCCCCAGCCATCGGAAACCCTCCTTTCCACAAATAGATCTATTGACGGAAAAAGGAAACTAAATATACACCTCTCTCATTTTCAGTCTTAAAGAACTGGAAGCAATTTTTTTTTGGTACAGATGTAACCATTCTGCATAAGAAACATAAGAAATAGGGGCAGGAGTAGGCTATGCAGCCCCTCAAGCCTGCTCCACCACTCAAGCAGATCATGCCTGATCTTCAACCTCAACTCCACTTTCCTGCCCGATCTCCATATCCCTTGATTCTCCTAGAGTCCATAAATATGTCCATCTCAGCCTTGAATATACTCAACGACTCAGCATTCACAGCCCTCTGGGTGAGAGAATTCCAAAGATTCACAACCCCGAGTGAAGAAATTCCTCCTTACCTCAGTCTTAAATGGCCGACCCCTTATCCTACAAATATGCCCCCTAGTTCTAGACTCTTCAGCAAGGGGAAACAACCTCTCAGCCTCTACCCTGTCAAGCCACCTCAGAATCTTATAGGTTTCAATAAGATCACCTCTCATTCTTCTAAACTCCAGAGAATGTAGGCCCATTCTACTCAATTTCTCCTCACAGGACAACCCTCTCATCCCAGGAATTAATCTAGTGAACCTTCGTTGCACTGCCTATAGGGCAAGTATATTCTTCCTTAGGTAAGGAGACCAAAACTCTACACAGTACTCCAGGTGAGGTCTCACCAATGCCCTGTACAATTGTAGGAAGACTTCCTTACTCTTGTACTCCAACTCTTTGCAATAAAGGCCAACATACTATTTGCTTTCCTAATTGCTTGCTGTACCTGCATGCTAACTTTTTGTGTTTCTTGTACCAGGACACCCAAGTCTCTCTGAACACCAACATTTAATAGTTTCTCACCATTTAAAAAACATTCTGCTTTTCTATTCTTCCTACCAAAGTGAATAACCTCACATTTCCCCACATTATACTCCATCTGCCACCTTCTTGCCCAATCACTTAACTTGTCTATATCCCTTTGCAGAGTCTATGGGGGTGATTTTAAACCCCAAGAACGGGTGAGTTGGGGGCAGGTGGGAGTTGAAAAGAGTTGTTTTTTTGGGTCACAACCACAAAATTTTCCGACTTTGCATTCCCAGTGGGAAGCCTGTACTTTTATGCGCCGACATTAAACCTGGAAATAAAGCCAGGTTGCGGTCGCGACCCAAAAAACAACTATTTTCAACTCCCACCCACCCGTTCTTGGGGTTTAAAATCACCCACTATGTGTCCTTCTCACAGCTTACTTTCCCACCTAGTTTTGTATCGTCAGCAAACTTGGATACATTATACTCGGTCTCTTCACCTAAGTCATTAATATAGATTATAAATAACTGAGGCCCAAGCACCGATCCTTGCGGCACCCCACGAGTTACAGCCTGCCATCCTGAAAATGACCTGTTTATCCCTACTCTCTGTTTTCTGTCCGTTAACCAATCCTCTATCCATGCTAATATATTACCACCAACCCCTTGAGCCCTTATTTTGCGTAACAACCTTCTATGTGGCACCTTATCTTTTGAAATACCAAATATACTACATCCATTGGTTCCCCTTTATCTACCCTGCTAGTTACATCCTCAAAAAACTCTAATAGGTTTGTCAAAAACGATTTCCCTTTCATAAAACCATGTTGACTCTGCCTAATCATATTATGATTTTTCTGAGTGCCCTGTTACCACTTCCTTAATAATGGATTCCAGCATTTTCCCGATGACTGATGTCAGGCTAACTGACTAATATTGAATCAGGGACAGGGACTCGATAAAATTAACATAAGTAAAGCAACAGTAATGAAGAAAATAATAGCACTAAAGAGTGACAAATCCCCACGACCAGATGGTTTCCATCCCAGGGTTTTAAAGGAAGTAGGTGAGCACATTGCAGATGCCCTAACTAGAATCTTTCAAAGTTCTCTAGATTCAGGAACTGTCCCTCTGGATTGGAAAACTGCACATGTCACTCCGATTTTTAAGAGGGAAACCAGGGAATTATAGACTAGTTAGCCTAACATCTGTTGTGGAGAAAATGCTGGAGTCTATAATTAAGGATAGGGTGGCTGAACACCTCGAGAATTTTCAGTTAATCAGAGAGAGCCAGCATGGATTTGTGAAAGGTAGGTCGTGCCTGACAAACTTGATTGAATTTTTTGAAGAGGTGACTAAAATAGTGGACAAGGGAATGTCAATGGATGTTATTTACATGGACTTCCAGAAGGCATTTGATAAGGTCCCACATAAGAGACTTGTTAGCTAAGATAGAAGCCCATGGAATCGAGGGAAAAGTACGGACTTGGTTAGGAAGTTGGCTGAGCGAAAGGCGACAGAGAGTAGGGATAATGGGTAAGTACTCACATTGGCAGGATGTGACTAGTGGAGTCCCGCAGGGATCTGTCTTGGGGCCTCAATTGTTCACAATATTTATTAACGACTTAGATGAAGGCATAGAAAGTCTCATATCTAAGTTAGCCGATGACACAAAGGTTGGTGGGATTGTAAGCAGTGTAGATGAGAACATAAAATTACAAAGCGATATTGATAGATTAGGTGAATGGGCAAAACTGTGGCAAATGGAATTCAATGTAGACAAATGTGAGGTCATCCACTTTGGATCAAAAAAGGATAGAACAGGGTACTTTCTAAATGGTAAGAAGTTAAAAACAGTGGATGTCCAAAGGGACTTAGGGGTTCAGGTACATAGATCATTCAAGTGTCATGAACAGGTGCAGAAAATAATCAAGAAGGCTAATGGAATGCTGGCCTTTAGATCTAGAGGACTGGAGTACAAGGGGGCAGAAGTTATGCTGCAGCTATGCAAAACCCTGGTTAGACCGCACCTGGAGTACTGTGAGCAGTTCTGGGCACCGCACCTTCAGAAGGACATATTGGCTTTGGAGGGAGTGCAGCGTAGGTTTACTAGAATGATACCCGGACTTCAAGGGTTAAGTTACGAGGAGAGTTTATACAAATTGGGGTTGTATTCTCTGGAGTTTCCAAGGTTATGGGGTGATCAGATCGAAGTTTATAAGATATTATGGGGAACGGATAGGGTGGAAAGAGAGAAACTATTTCCGCTGGTTGGGGATTCTAGGAGTAGGGGGCACAATCTAAAAATTAGAGCCAGACCTTTCAGGAGTGAGATTAGAAAACATTTCTACACACAAAGGGTGGTAGAAGTTTGGAACTCTCTTCCGCAAACGGCAATTGATACTGGCTCAATTGCTAAATTTAAATCTGAGATAGATAGCTTTTTGGCAATCAAAGGTAATAAGAGATATGGGCCAAAGGCGGGTATATGGAGTTAGATCACAGATCAGCCATGATCTTATCAAATGGCGGAGCAGGCACGAGGGGCTGAATGGCTTATTCCCGTTCCTATGTACCTGTAGTTCCCTGTTTTCTCTCTTCTCCCCTTTCTTGAATAGCGGGGTCACATTTGCTACCTTCCAATCCGCTGGGACCATTCTAGAAACTAGGGAATTTTGGAAGGTCATAACCAACGCATCCACTATCTCTGCAGCCACCTCTTTTAGAACCTTCGGATGTAGGCCATGAGGTCCGGGGGATTTATCGGCTTTTAGTCCCATTAGTTTCTCAAGTACTTTTTCTCTATTGATAAGTTCCTCACTCTCATTAGCCCCTTGGTTCCCCAATATTTCTGGTATGCTTTTTGTGTCTTTTACTGTGAAGACAGATACAAATATTTGTTTAACGTCTCTACCATTTCCTGATTGCCCATTATAATTTCTCCTGTCTCAGCCTCTAAGGGACCAACGTTTACTTTTGCTCCTCTCTTCCTTTTTACATGTAGAAATTCTTACAATCCGTTTTTATATTTTCTGCTACCAGAGGATTAATGTGGTATTTTTAGTGTTTTTTCACAGACAATATATAACAGCAGCAACTTGCATTTATATAGTGCCTTTTACATAGTAAAACATCCCAAAGCGCTTCACAGGAACGTTATGAAGCACAATTTGATACCGAGCCTCATAAGGAGATATTAGGACAGGTGACCAAAGGTTTCGTCAAAGACGTAGGCTTTAAGGAGCCTCTTAAAAGAGAGAGAGGTAGAGGCGAATAGGTTTAAGAAAGGAATTTCAGAGCTTAGGGCCTAGGCAGCTGAAGGCACGACCGCCAATGGTGGAGCGATTAAAATCGGAGATGCGCAAGTGACAAGAATTGGAGGAACTTAGAGATCTTGGAGGGCTGTAGGGCTGAAGGAGGTTACAGAGATAGGGAGTGGCGAAGCCATGGAGGGATTTGAAAACAAGGATGAGAATTTCAAAATCGAGGCGTTCCCGGACTGGGAGCTAATGTAGGTCAGTGAACACAGGGGTGATGGGTGAACGGGACTTGGTGCGAGTTCGGATACAGGCAGCAGAGTTTTGGATGAGCTCAAGTTTATGGAGGGTGGAAAATGGAAGACCATCCAGGAGAGCATTGGAATAGTCGAGTCCAGAGGTAACAAAGGCATGGATGAGGGTTTCAGCAGCAGATGAGCTGAGGCAGAGGTGGAGACAGGCGATATTACAGAGGTGGAACTAGGCAGTCTTGATGACGGAGAGGATATGTGGTTGGAAGCTCATCTCAGGGTCAAATAGGATGCCAAGGTTGTGAAGGAAGTTGTTCCAATGTAAACCATTTTCTTTGAAGATTAAGTAAAACAAAAACTACCTCACAAGAGACATTCATGCTATTAGGAGGTGAAATTTTAGTGAAAAAAGTAGACACAAGTAAAATGAGGTATTTTACACTTAACAAGTTCTACTTTTACCAGAAATAGGAATTTCACCTCCTAGTGTTCTCCTTCTCCAATGAGACCCACCATTGTGACTCTCTCTTCTCTGCAAGGCCCTGCTTAACTGCATCAGCTATAGGAACAAAAGTAAGCAATTCCATAAGAAACCTTGCAAATCAATATCCTTCCATCTCTGGATGCCAATCAGCACGTATTCAAGCCTGGAAAATTCAATGCAGTCTGGGTCCTGCTGTATACTCAACTGGTATCAAATTTTCTACATTGCTGTTGCGATAGTTGATGGAAGCTGAGCAGGGCCCCCTATGGGGGTGGGGGTAAAAAATGCTTTACAACACCTCACAATCTAGATTTGCCAACGAAGTACTTTATAATGAAAGTACATTCCTCGGCAAATTTTTCCTTCGCGTACTGTACCAGCTGCAGCTTAAATATAATAGATTACTAGCAATTATTGTGAAGGTCATTGGTGGAACAACAAATGTTTAATAAAAATGTTATATCTCAAAACAGCTTGTGTCCAACAATTTGCTATTTATTATATTTTTTTAAATCTGCAAAGCTGTATAAACCTCCTCTTCAATTAAACGTTTTTCAGAATGCAACACTTTCCATCTGTTGAGTTTCTAAAATCATCTGTTTTTAGTTAACAGTTAACAGCTGTTAATGGCAAATCCCTTTGATGTGTAGAAACTTCAAAACAATAGTAAGGTAATATTAAGGCAATAAGACAGACAATATTTATGCTGCTTCGCATCGATAATAATTTGGGGAGAGTAAAATTAAGGACAGGTTTTTCTTTTTTCTCCACACAGAGATAGTAAAATCCTAACACACAACAGAACCGCTGGAAAATAGTCAACCAACCGCTCTTATGGTGAAGGTGAACAGGAATCAGTTACAAAGATTAGATTTGGTCCATTCAGTTATATTAAGGATTAAACGTCTTCAGCCTGACTGCGAATCTCATTTAGTTTCAATTAAATACTGCTTTACACGCCCATTATATCGGTTATGCTGGTATTGAACTGGCTCCATTTGAAGTCAATGGGAATCAGGGGGAAAACTCTCCAGTGGCTGGAGGCATACCTAGCTCAAAGGAAGACAGTAGTGGTTGTTGGAGGCCAATCATCTCAGCCCCAAGACATTGCTGCAGGAGTTCCTTAGGGCAGTGTCCTAGGCACAACCATCTTCAGCGACTTCATCAATGACCTTCCCACCAGCATAAGGTCAGAAATGGGGATGTTCGCTGATGATTGCACAGTGGTCACCGGTTACGGTTATTGGCTTAGTACAAAGAGAAGAGTCAATTCTCTCTTAACTCTCAATTCGCTTTATTCACGCCGTTAGATCATATACATATAGCTTATACGTCTGGTTAGATATAGACATGCAGTTTGCACCAGGTTATACAGTTTTATACCCAAACTCGTATCTAAACGCACACCCACTAAGTTTCTCTGACACTCCCTGCGTGGTCACAGAATATAAAGGATAATTCCCGAAAAGGAGAGCTGATGCTGGCCAGGCGTTCCGTTCTCTCTCTCTCTCTACGTCCCTAATGTAGGGTCTTCCACTTCCGCGATGGTTGGTCTCCGGAGTCTTCGCTCTCTCTCTTTCGAGGTTTCTCTGACACTCCCTGAGTGGTCACAGAATATACGTTGTCTCTACGTCCCTGACGTAGGTTCTTCCACTTCCGCGATGGTTGGTCTCCGGAGTCTTCGCTCTGGCTCCACGCCCCAGATTCTTCATTCTTATTCTTATCTCTTCAAGCTGTGCTGTCTCTCTCCCTTTGGTTTAGGCTTGCTCGCCTTAGCCTGTGTCTTCTCATTGGCTCTGTCCCAAGGACTTAGGGAGCATTACCTCATTACTCCTTTTCTAAATAAGGACTTGTGTCTTATCACATCTCCTTTGTCTTTCACAAAACTTAGCTAATTCAAACCGGTTCCAGCCAGCTCAGGCCAGCGACTGAACTCAGGTTACTTCAGTTCAAAAGTTGTTCTTGCCTGTGTGTCAGCAGCTGGGGAATCTCAGGTTACTTTCTGCAGCCCCTGGCCAACAGCAACCCCTCAGATAATGAACCAGTCCGTGCCCACATGCAGCAAGACCTGGACAACATCCAGGTTTGGGCTGATAAGTGGCAAGTAACATTTACACCAGACAAGTGCTAGGCAATGACCATCTCCAACAAGAAAGAATCTAACCACCTCCCCTTGACATTCAACGGCATTACCATCGCCAAATCCCCGACCATCAACATCCTGGGGGTCACCATTGACCAGAAACTTAACTGGACCAGCCACATAAATACTGTAGCTACAAGAGCAGGTCAGAGGCTGGGTATTCTGCGGCAGGTGATTCACCTCCTAACTCCCCAAAGCCTTTCCACCATCTACAAGGCACAAGTCAGGAGTGTGATGGAATACTCTCCACTTGCCTGGATGAGTGCAGTTCCAACAACACTCAAAAAGCTCAACACCATCCAGGACAAAGCAGCCCGCTTGATTGGCACCCCATTCACTACCCTAAACATTCACTCCCTTCACCACCGGCGCACTGTGGCTGCAGTTTGTACCATCCATAGGATGCACTGCAGCAACTCGCCAAGGCTTCTTCGACAGAGCACCACCACCTGCACGTTCCCCTCCAAGTCACACACCATCCTGACTTGGAAATATATCGCCGTTCCTTCATCATTGCTGGGTCAAAATCCTGGAACTCCCTACCTAACAGCAATGTGGGAGAACCTTCACCACACGGACTGCAGCTGCTCAAGAAGGCGGCTCACCATCACCTTCTCAAGGGCAATTGGGGATGGGCAATAAATGCTGGCCTTGCCAGCGACACCCACATCCCATTAATGAGTAAAAAAAAATTTCTGCAAAATACTCAATGTAAGTGAACACGACATGCACTGAACATTTTCTGAAGTGCAAGACCCTTTCGATGGACATTCCTTGGCAAGAACTTGATTAAGTTTATTTTCTTTAATGTTCCCATAGACAGCGAACTTAAACTGCCCATCAGATTGTAAAAGCCAATTCCTTTTTTTGTGGGTTCGTGGTCAAGGGGATGGTGGCAAGAGGAATCAAGACAGTTGCTGTTTGGTGCCACACAGGTAGCACTGCACCAAATAACAGTGCTAGCCTTGCTATGTCCCCGGAACAAAGAAAGTACAGTGCCTAAAGTCCAAAGGGACATCAAAGCAGTAAAAAGAGTAAACTCATATCAAGAGAAGCAAATGAGCCAGAGGGAGAAGTTCAAAAAAGCAGAAAGACTTGGAGTAAGATGTAGAACATACCAATGTAGAACATACAGAGACAAAGGCAGGGACAGACAAGCTCATCGTATTGAACTTTGAATTCATTCAAGGGTAAAAGGGAATGAAAGTGGACAAAGCAAGTTATTTGCATGTCAGCCGATTCAAGCCCAGAATGGATTCTTAATTCAAGTACATACAATGGAACTAAAAAGATGTGGCATGACTTCCTTAAGGTAAAACTACATGTCAAAATAAATAAAACAGTAACCTCAAGCAATTGCCTTTCAAATGAATTTATAGATTTTAATAACATTTTGTGGCAGAGAATTTGACATTCTAACCACCTTCTGTGTAAAGAATATTTTTCTCTTCTCTCCTTTGATTCTTTTTGTGATCATCTTAAATTTGTGCTCTCTCATTACTTTCTCACTGAACAATGGAAACAATCCAGCAATTTCTGTTTTACGAATTTCAACCCGTGTCCCCTTGCCTTACTTTTGCAATTTACTTTGAAATATTGTTTCAGATTTACCTTTTCCATACCATTTATTATCTTATGCTTCTTCCTTTCCAAGGAATAAAAAATGTACCCAGCCTATCCTCAGAACTCAAATCTCTCACACTAGAAATCACCCTTGTGGCTCTTCCTTGAAATGCATGTAATGTTTGAATGTCTCAGTGACTCGAACTGAAGACCGTTCTCAAGCTGTGGGCTGACTAGGGCATTATATACTTTGAACATGACTTCTAAATTGTATTTTACTATTTTGGCTTTATAGTTCAGTATTCTATTGTCTTCGATGATTGCTATTCTACAGTACAGGTACATATTCAGTGTTTAGTTTACAATGGTCCCTAAATCTCTCAATTTCATCCGTAGTTCGTCAACACCATTCATGGAGTACAAATGTCACCCATCTTTTCTTCCTATGTGAGGTACTTTACATTGGTCGGTATTAAATTTAATCTGCCATTGTTCTGCCCAAGTCATATTTTGTCCAACTCACTGTGTATTTATGAGCGGCCTCTTCAGAACCAACTGCCCCTTCTAGTTTGGTATCATCTGCAAATTTGACCAAGTTCCACTGAGTTTCTGAATTCAGGTTGATGCAAATTAGATACACTAACACTGCCAGTACCAATCCCTACAGAAACCCATTCGGCAGTTTCCCCACCCCGATGTAATTTCTTTAGTAAGTACCTACGGTTTTCGTCCCCTCATGTCAGTTTCCAAAATTTATCCTGAATTCCCACAGCTGTGAGCTTAACTAGCTGACCTTCAAGTAAAATTCTGGTGAATGGTTTTTAAGAAGTCTAGGTATCCAAATAGTAGGGCTTTCTACAGTCAAGTTAGGACACCACTTCTTGAAAAAAGTCAAGGGGGTTGGACACGTAGAATATTTCCATTCTGAATCCATGTTGACCATTGTTTAAGAGGTTATAATTGTTTAGATAATTGCAAAATTTATTTTTTAAATAATTCCATTATTTTACGCAATATTGAAGCAGGACTAATGGATCAATGGTTGTCTACATCCCCTTTGTTAATTTTTGAATATGGGCATCACATTAGCTTATTTAAAGTCTACTTGTACCTTCCCGTGTTCAGCGAATCCCTCATGGTCACCGGCAATGCTTCAAAATTTCCTCCGTTGTCTCTCTTCAGGGACAAATACCATTTATGCTTGGGAGCTTTACATCCTTTCAACCTATCTAGGACTTCCATTTCACCTATATCAAAGTTATCAATAGCTACTTAGGAAAAGGCATGTTCCTTAAGCTTCCCTTAAGAGTACCTTGGAGGAAGCAATCTTTCAGAATATTAATTATTTTACATTCTTCCTCTGTTTTGGCTGTGTTGGCATCTTCTAATGTTCTCACCTCTTCTTTTATTGGCCTCTTACCATTAAATTCTTAGCTATGTTTTCTAGATCTCTCTTTGCCCCTCTAAACAGCCTTCTAACGCATTTTAGCAAGTTCCCTCTTTCTTATCTACAAGCTCAATATAAGGAAGATCAAAGTCGTCATCACTGGCCCTCGCCACAAACTACATTCCTTTGCCATTAACTCCATGCCCCTCCCCCACTATTCTCTCAAGCTGAATCAGACCACTACCAATCTTACTTCCTGTTCATCCCTGCAGTAAGCTTTAAAACTACACCTTATCTATTACCAAGACTGCATACTTCTACCTCCACAACACTGCCCATCTCTGTCCCTAACTCAGCCACTCCAACACTGAACCTCTTATATAGACCTTTGTCACCTCCAGATTCAACCATGCTAACAATCTCCTTGCTGGCCTCTCATCATCCAGCCTCCATAAACTCCAACCTGTCCAAAACTCTGCCTCACATTCTGTTCCGGATTAAGTCCCACTAAGCATCCCCATTCTCTAATGCATTCAATTCAAAATCCTGGTCCTTGTCTACAAATCCTTCCATGGTCTCATCCCACCTAATCTCTGTATTCTGCCCCAGCTTTATATTCCCTTGCAAAAACTCCATTCTTCTGGTTCTAGTTGTGTCCACCCCAACCTGTCTTCGCCCTGCCATTGGATCAGAGACACTTGGTCATACTCTTTGACTTCCCCGACCCCCTAAATATCTCTGCCCTTGCACCTGTCTCACCACGTTTAAAAACCTCATCAAAACCCAACTTTTCAAGCTAACCGCTAGGTCCTAATCTCTTCCTTTTTGCTCGGCATCTGTTTTTATCATGCCTGTTTGTCAAGCTTCTTGGGACTTTTTTTTGGTGTGTTAAAGGCACCAAATAAATGCATGTTGTTATTTTTGCTTCTAATTTTTAGGTGAGGTGAGAGTGACTGCCCTTGACATCAAGGCAGCATTTGATTGAGTGTGGCACCAAGGAGCCCTAGTAAAATTGAAGTCAATGGGAATCGGGGAAAACTCTCCAGGGCTGGAGGCATACCTAGCACAAAGGAAGATGGTAGTGGTTGTTGGAGGCCAATCATCTCAGCCCCAGGACATTGCTGCAGGAGATCCTTAGGGCAGTGTCTTAGGCACAACCATCTTCAGCTTCTTCATCAATGACCTTCCCTTCATCATAAGGTCAGAAATGGGGATGTTCGCTGATGATTGCACAGTGTTCAGTTCCATTCGCAACTCCTCAGATAATGAAGCAGTCCGTACCCGCACACAGCAAGACTTGGACAACATCCAGGCTTGGGCTGATAAATGGCAATTAACATTCGCACCAGACAAGTGCCAGGCAATGACCATCTCCAACAAGAGAGAGTCTAACCACCTCCACATGACATTCAACGGCATTATCATCACCGAATCCCCCTCAATCAACATCCACTGACCAGAAACTTAACTGGACCAGCCACATAAATACTGTGGCCAAAAGAGCAGGTCAGAGGCTGGGTATTCTGCGGCGAGTCACTCATCTCCTGACTGCCCAAAGCCTTTCCACCATCTACAAGGCACAAGTCAGGAGTGTGATGGAATACTCTCCACTTGCCTGGATGAGTGCAGCTCCAACAACACTCAAGAAGCTCGATACCATCCAGGACAAAGCAGCCCGCTTGATTGGCACCCCATCCGCCACCCTAAACATTCACTCCCTTCACCACCGGCGCACTGTGGTTGCAGTGTGTACCATCCACAGGATGCACTGCAGCAACTCGCCAAGGCTTCTTCGACAGCACCTCCCAAACCCGTGACCTCTACCACCTAGAAGGACAAGGGCAGCTGCCACATGGGAGCAACACCACCTGCACGTTCCCCTCCAAGTCACACACCATCCCGACTTGGAAATATATCGCCGTTCCTTCATCGTCGATGAGTCAAAATCCTGGAACTCCCTTCCTAACAGCACTCTGGGAGAACCTTCACCACACAGACTGCAACGGTTCAAGAAGGCGGCTCACCACCACCTTCTCAAGGGCAATTATGGATGGGCAACAAATGCTGGCCTCACCAGCGATGCTCACGTCCCATGAACGAATAAAAAAAAATTCATCCATTTAATGTCGTGCTGTTTAGGATATGCTCACGGTCCTAGGGATGTATTTATCCTGCATTCCAAACTATATCTTAAAATTTTTCCATTTGTCCTCTACTTAAGTGTTGTTGAACAATCGCTCTCAGGCCTCCAGACCCATCACCAATCAAGCTGCTTAAACATGATGTCCTCATCACTTTGAAGTTACCCCTTTTAAAGTTTATAATCCTAACTCCTGGGGCTCGATTTTCGCGTCGGGTTTCCAGCGGGGGGGCCCCGAAAATCCCGATATCCGGTCACGTGACCGGATCGCGACGAAATCCCGGCCACTTCCGGGTACCGCGCTGACGTGCGGGGCTGCGCGCGCAAGCCCCGCTGGTGGGAATCCCGCAGGCAATTAAAGCCAGCGGGGTTCCACTTGAGAGTACTTACCTTGCTTGTTGAGGTCAGTTAATGAGCTGAAGCAGCTGTCAAAAGAGGAAGTGTGGGATTTTCGGTTCAAGGCAGTGAGTTTCACACACTGGGGGAAACAGTCTCTCTCCAACCAGGCGTGTTGCAGCCAGCAGCCTGTGGCAGCTGCCAAGGTGCACTCCACGGGGGAGAGCCCTCACCCACGCAGGAGGCCATCGCGTCACATAGGGCAACCCCTGCCCCCCACCACCCCCCCGCCAAGCCAGAGGACAGACCGCCACGAAACCGCAGCCCCAGTCCGAGGAACCACCCACCTACCCTGCACAACCCCTCAGACCAACACCTGCCAGATGGGTGGTGCGTGGACACCCTCGGAGGACGAACAGCATGACCAGCCCCAGCAGCCTCGCAGTCCACGCCGTCCGCCGCAGAGACGTGGAGCCCCCCAACACGGTGTTGTTGCACGCCCACCTGCACAGCAGGAGGGAGGGCTACCGCAGAGAGAGACGCATCGCAGAGGGCACTACCCTCGCCACAGGGTCCACAGACCGAGGCGCAGCTCCCCGGACCTCTCCGAGCAGCAGTGCACACGGAGGCGCAGATTCGCTCGACATGTAGTCGTGGAGATCTGCAGGCTCTTTCATGCCGAGCTGCTCGTGGCTGGCCCCAGCACCAACTGCTTACATGTCGCTGTCAAAGTCACCACTGCCCTCCACAACTTCTCCTCCGCATCCTTCCAGGGTGCAGCCGGCTACACCGCCGATGTGTCTCAGTCGGCGGCGCGGAAGAGCCCTGCAAATACACCTGCACCTACTCTGCAGTAACACGATGGGTGGCATCAGTGGTGGGTCCTCATAGTGATACCCAGGAGCGGGCATTATTGGACACAACGGACAGGATTCGCGGAGACATGGCAGTGGTGGTGTCAATATAATGTGTGCTGTTTGTTGCTCTGAAATTCAATAGAGGTAACACCCATGACAAACCCTCAGACACCCTTGTGCACCCCCTTCGTGCTCACGACACGTTTGCCTTACGCTGCCCACCGCACATATGTGATGCATGCCCTGTGGCTGCAGCACAGGTGGTGGCAGATTGAGTGAGGCTGGCCATGAGGGAGATGCACGAGAGGGTGAGTATGGGATGGAGCAATGAGATTGTATGAGGATTGGGTTGCGTGTTAGTGACAGGATGAGTACTGGCGAGGTGAGTAGGTGGAGGTAAGATGAGGATGGGGTTTGAGTGGGTATGAAGGGTGATGTGACAGAGTAGTGTTGGCGGTGCCGAAGGAGATGTGAGGTGGGGGCAGTGTTGTGGCAGACGGAGTGTAGGGGAAAGACTTCGTGTTCTCACTGTGGCTGACCTACTGCGGTCATTGCAGCGCCTCCTGCACTGTATGCAGGTGGGCCATATGTTGGTGGCGCAGGTGACCCCCTTTGCCACCTCGAGCCAGGCCTTCTTGGTGGCAGAGGCAGGCCGCTTCCTCCCGCCCGCCGGGGGGAAGATCTGTGTCCTCCCCCCCCTCCTCACCCCATCTGATGATACCTGGGGTGAGGCATCATTAAACTGGGAGCAGCCTTCCCCCTGGGCTGCTCCTTGCTGCAATTTGTTCCTTTGGTTGCAGCATCTGTCAGTGGAGGACTGCCCCTTTAACTAGAGAGCCTCCAGCTGACAGATCGTACTGCGCATGCGCAGCCCGCCCGACGCGCAGGCCAGCGCCGCGGACCCCGGAGGATCAGGTAATTGATGCCTATTAGTGGGTTGCCTGCTACGATCGCGCGGGCAACATACTAATTTCGCCGAGCGTGTTGACCACGCTCCCGAAACCCAACCCGCCGGAAACCCGCAGGCCTGGCAAAATCGAGCCCCTGGTTCTTGGTATTTCTGAATCCCATCTCGTGTTGAATTTGAATGCTCTGTGATCACTATCACCTAAAGATACCATGCTTTTCATTTCCTGCATGCTCGCTGGGTCACTTACCATTACCAAGTCAACATAAGCACTGCCTCTCAATGCCTCCCTGACAGACTGAGTCATGAAGCAGTCATGCATTATTACATTCACCAACTTGGACTTCAAACCATTTAGGCATTCTCAAATTCTATTTGGTTAATTGAAATTAAAATAAATGTTCCTGTTTACAAATATCTTTCTTATCTCTTCAGAGAGCACATGGTTGTCCTTTTACTGACCTGGTGATTTGTAGCAGGTGTTAGCTTTATCTTTTTCACATTAAAAGTGTCTTACCAGAGTAGTTCATTTTTAATTTTCCATCTCACACAGGATCAACTTCATTAGTCTCCCAGGTGTCCCTGATGTATAGGGCTACACAAACTCCTTTCCTGTCTGCCCTGTCTTTCCTTAACACTAAATTACTATCGTCAGCCATGTTTCTGATATTCCTACTGCCACAACAGCCTCCTGTCTGGCAGTTTACTTCTAATGAGAAATAGTTTCTCTCCTAACATCACTCATGCCCTCTCCGAGTTCACCTTGACCATAAGACCCACCTCCTGCTCCCTCGACCCTTTTCTCACCAAACTGCTAACCACCTAACTTCCCTTCTTGGCCCCCATGTCAGCTGATATTGTGAACGGTTCCCTCTCCTCAGTTACTGTCGCCCTCCCCTTCAATTCTGCTGTCATCACCTCCCTCCTCAAAAAACCCTCTGTCCTTGCTAACTACCACCTCATCTCTAACCTCCCTTTCCTCTCCAAAGTCCTTGAACGTGTCATCATCTCCCAAATCTGTGCCCATCTTTCCCATAATTCCATGTTTGAATCCCTCCAATCAGGTTTCCAACCCTGCCACAGTAGTGAAACGGCCTTTATCAAAGTCACAAATGACTGTGACCGTGGTAAACTATCTCTCCACATCCTTCTCAACCTGTCTGCAGCCTTTGACACGGCTGATCACACCATCCCCCTCCAATGCCTCTCCTCCGTCGTCCAGCTGGGTGGCATTGCCCTCGCGTGGTTCCGTTCTTAGCTATCCAGTCGTAGTCAGAGAATCACCTGCAATTGCTTCTCTTCCCTCTCCCACACCGTTGCGTCGAGTCGCCCAAGGATCTATCCTTGGCCCCCTCCTCTTTCTCATCTACATGCTGTCCCTTGGCAACATCATCAGAAAACATGTCGTCAGGTTTCACATGTAAGCTGACGACACCCAACTCTACCTCACCACCTCCCTCAACCCCTCCACTGTCCACACTGCTTGTCCGACATCCAGTACTGGATGAACAAAAATGTCCTCCAACTAAATATTGGGAAGACCGAAGCCATTGTCTTCGGTCCCCACCACAAACTCCATTCCCTAGCCATCGACCCCAACCCTCTCCCTGGCCACCCTCTGAGGTTGAACCGGACTGTTCACAACCATGGCGTCCTATTTGACCCTGGGATGAGCTTCCGACCACATATCCGCTCCATCACCAAGACCGCCTACTTTCACCTCCATAGCATCGGCCATCTTGGCCCCTGCCTCAGCTTTTCTGCTGCTGAAACCCTCATCAGTGCCATTGTTACCTCTTGCACTTGACTATACCAATGCTCTCCTGGCCAACCTCCCATCTTCCACCCTTCATAAACTTGAGCTCATGCAAAACTCTGCTGCCCGTAGCCTAACTCGCACCAAGTCCGGTCTCCCATCACCTGTACTCACTGACCTACACTGGCTCCTGGTCTGGGAATGCCTCGATTTTAAAATTCCCATCCTTGTTTTCAAATCCCTCCAGGGCCTCACCCCTCCCTATCTCTGTAACCTCCTCCAACCCTACAAGATCTTTGCGCTCCTCCAATTCTTGCTTCATGAACATGCCCGATTTTAATTGCTCCATCATTGGCAGCCGTGCCTTCAGCCGCCTAGGCCCTAGCTCTGGAATTCCCTCCCTAAACCTTTCCGCCTCTCTCTCCTCCTCTAAGACTCTCCTTAAAACCTCTCTCTTTGGCCAAGCTTTTGGTCACCTGTCCTAATACCTCCTTATGCGACTCAGTGTCAAATTTTGTTTGATAATGCTCCCGTGAATCGTTAACTACGTTAAAGGCGTTATATAAATGCACGTTGTTGTTGCTTACAATGTTCATGTATAAGCATTTTACTATAGTTTAGCCTTCCTTATTAGCCCTTGGTGTCTGCCAATGCATCCCCCAATCCCTTTGCCCCATTACTAGTGAAAAAGCATTCTGTTGCCTCAGTCCTACTCTCTGGAATAAGGAAGGCTAAACTATAGTAAAACATTTACCTGAGGAAGGAGGAAGCCTCCGAAAGCTTGTGAATTTAAAATAAAATTGCTGGACTATAACTTGGTGTTGTAAAATTGTTTACAAGTGTCATTATTAGACAGTGTATGGTATCTGCTTATTGGTATGATCTCATGGGTAATAAACTTCCGTACATTTTTCTATTTTTTTCATCCTTAATCTATGCAATATTCCCATTTCCTTGGTTTCTCTCTACACTTGTCTCGTTTTCATGGCAATGATCTATCTGGTTGCATTGGTCTCCAGCTCCAGTCCCCAGTGACTTGCTCTCAATTTTACCGACCTGTGATGTCTCATTTACTGAGTGTAATCCTTCAAGGATCATCTTGTTTTTGTTTGCCCTTATGAGCTCCCGTATCCTCCACTCTAATGTCTTAACCCTTTCCTAAAGCTTTAATTATCAATAGAAAACTTTTACATCTCTTTCCCATCTATTATATCTGACTTTCTCATTCATAAACATCACACAACAAACACACCTCAAAGTGCATAGATAACACATGCACTGCAAACATGCACAAAATTGTGATTTGGTGAAACATCTTTGAAGGTATTTAACGTGGACTGAAAAGTTAATAAACTTAAACTGTAGCACTAATTTCTTGGCAGACACTTCATTAGCTCAGAATTTCCAAAATCCTGTTTACCAAATGAAGCCCCTTCTTAGCTATAATTAAATCTTGCTGCTGTAAGCAGAGAGGTCTCATGTATTCTTTTTGAGAATACAGTTGCTTGTGGGCAAAGAATAAAGCTTCTTCATTGCTGGTTAGTACTTCTAACTAAGCCAATTCATGTATCTAGTAAAGATAAATAACTGTGCAGCTTCTGACCACTATCTATCCAGCATTTTTACAAAAGAATATAAATGTTTCATGTATTTTTGAAGTTTGCAAGGAATGCGAGAAAATCCTGTAAAATAAAATAGGCATGTATGCCTCCTTTGTTTTACAGTGCCAAAGAAATAGTTTTAGCTTTGAACTCCAGACACAACAACACCCCCCATTGGCAAATACAAAATGCTACTGCTGTTGATAGAGGCTGTGGGCCAGCTAGGCATGCAGCCCACTTGTACAGGCCAGTCAGACAATATCTCAATGACTGGCTTGTGCGTACCTTTCCTAGCTACCTGCAGCTTCCAAACAGCCTCACATGCACAACTTACAAAACTCCAGCAAGCTGCTCTCCCTCTGCCTAGTGCCTGAGAATGGGTGTTAATGATTTGTGAAGTCCATTTTAAAAGACCTTTTTTTAAAAAAAACTTCTCTGAAGAGTGTAGACTTAGTTCCTTCCCATTACATTAAGCGGGGTTGGGGGTGAGGAGGATAGTCAACTATGTTAAGGAAAATGTATCTCTTTAAACGCAGAAACATGGAGGTTTTGGTTTCCACTGAACTTTCACCTCTAGTCCCAACTGTAGTTGTGACATTTCCCTGAAATGAAGTAGCATACACTTACCTGGTTCAAAGGTAATTTATACTCACCTGATTCAGAGGTATTTTATAATCGGCTCCCCAGTACAAAGTCATGCCAACAGAATACACATGCATCTGCAAAAACAAGTCACAATTCAGTAGAATTTACAAAAGAATTACAATTATTGTGGAGTTCAGGAATTAAAATAACATTTTAGAATCAAAGCTGCATTTCAGCATTCAGAATATACAGCTCCTGCTAGTCAGAATTTTCAGTAATTCTTTTTACTGATTACATTGAGATCCTAAATAAAATGACCCTATTCTCCAAACATACTGGAACAAATAGCCCACAAAACAAATCTTCATAGATCCATTTGAGGAGCATGAAGTCAATTTAGTCAACTGTTGTTCTTAAACAATGGATAATAATAAGATAAATGTGGAGTTGTTCTTCACGTAGATTTCCATTATATATTACCTCGAATACGTTCATATTAATAAGCTCAAAGTGATTCATCTTAAATTGTCACAAATCAAAACAACTTGGCAATATATCGATTCTGGGTTTTTAAAGAAAGTTTATCTGAGTAAATTGAAAATTCTGACACATGAGCAAGCATTAATTATACAGACTATATATAGGACCAAAATTATGATGGTGGAGGCTTACCAGTTAACTTGAGCTCCCTTATGAACATAAACAATCTTGCCTTTTTGATACACATGGCAGCCTAGGCTGCAGCCTATGCTTAAACATCACACCACTACAAATAATTCCTTTGCCAAGCACCTGCTGCAACCTAGGACATAGCAGTGATCCACTCCACATGGAGATAACTGATCAATTTTCCTGCGTGAAATTTTAGACGTACAGTTCACTTTGGGGACTGGATAGTGCAATGGATTAGCACATTAATTTTTCAATCTCAAGGATCTGGGTTTGAATCTTATTCAGCCTAATGGGATGCAAGCTCTCACCCATTTCTCCCTTCCTATGTCCTTCCTGCTCCCTCCAGTCCTCAGACTCTAGCATTATGTGCATTCTTCCTCCCTTCATCCATCATTGGTGGCAGAGTCTTCAGCTGCCTTGGCTATTCTCTTGGGAACTCCCTCCCCAAGTCCCTCCACTTCTCTCTTAATCTTTAAAAATCTTCTCAAAATTCATCTTTTCAGTCATGCCTCCTATAACTTCTTTCATGGCTTGGCGTTTGTTCCTTCACCTACCTCTGTCCGTGCAGTACCGTAGGAAATTTTTCAAATTTAAAAAATGCTTTAAAAATCCATGCTGTTATTGTTGTCGTTCGTGATTCTCTCTCCCTTTCCTTGCCTCTAAGGCTCCTATATAAAATGAGTTTGGGTAATCCTAATGGAATTCATGTTGGTTAAGAGTCGATGCCACAAAACTACCCAAATTCTGCATAACACCGTCAGACTTGGAGAGACTACAAGGATGGCAGGTGAACGAAATGAAGAAACTAACAGCATTACTGTAATCTTTGGAGGTCAGTGTTAAAGCAAGTTGCTGAGAAAATGCTAGAGGGAGCACATTCTACACCTGAACTGGGGGCATTGGCTGGAAAAATATTCTAGTCCATGACAGAGTTTTGATTCAATTTAAAGCAGTCATATTCTACCAGATACTAACATATTTCTTCATCTTCTGTAACTACAGTATTAAGTTACTATTTGCCAGACTAAGAAATCTAAGTTAGTTATTGACCAAGAATTAATTAGAAATTCACACTTTATAGTCACTTTTTTCCTAGGTAATGGTTTGTGGACTATAGCACAATAACCTGTAAAACATTTCTGAGGCAGCGAAGTAGTAGATCAAATTTTTGAGACACTCTGAAGACATATTTACTCAATATTTAACCACAGGCACCAGTGAAATTAATCAAAGCAATGCTTCACTCCCTCTGTGGCACAGCCGGTTAAAGTAGTGAGTAACTGAGGCGTGCAGATTAAGGGAGTAGCCACGTCCACCCATGGTCCATGATCAGTTAGCCAATCTGAACTGAGGCAGTGGTAGAGGCTTCACAATTGGTCTCAGTGCCCCTCAGTTATGGAGGAAAAATACAGCAGTGTCCCCACTCCCAATCACTATCCAGAAAAAATGAGAAAGGAAACATAAATAGAGAGAAGGAGGGCCGATCATATTAATGCCATGATGGATTGACTGCACTGATGGATTAGCTCGATTTTCACCCTGATGAAACCCTAATGCATATTTTCACTGCCAGCTTACATTACTCAGATAAATGCGCTTACTCGCACCGTCAGTGTGATTTTTAATGACTGAAAGTAACTGTGAACACAGTCAGTTCTGTTAATCATTAAAATGTGAATGGTGCTACAGCAGGCTACCATAATTGCTTTTTAAAAAAAACTGCAAAAGCTTTCGTTTTTTGGCATGGCTGCACACCAACTAATTTTAATACTACAACCAACGGCCATCCTTCCCGGTGACACAATCTCTTCCAGGCGATTGGCTAAAATGTTTCTCCCTGTAGCTACCACGGGCAGCTGCATCAGCAGTAATAGGACTATAAACTCTGATTAAGGCACAAACAGGCCATGCCCAGTACCAATGGAACATAAGCAGCTGGACGCTTTTAATCAGATTTATGTATGTGTATGCACTTGAGTCATGACTGAAAATCTCACTCATAGGATTTGCTCAATGTCGGCAGCTCTGAGCATACCAATAGGCAAAGTTTAGGAGTGTATGTCCCTTTAGCAGCTCGCTGCATCAATGCAATCCCCACAATATTATGACCATCAATCTTAATGGAGAGCATGCCAGTTATTTCCCAAAATGCACTTCTGGTGAGCGAGACCTCCCTCTGCCAGGAGTGCTTAAAGCTAAACATAATTAATTCTAGAAATAGGTGCAAACATCATTTCACAATTTAAATTCAGCATACCACTAGGTAGTTAACACTTTGAAAGGTTTGAAAGGTACCAGCACGGAAGGAGGCCATTCGGCCCTTCGAGTCGGCACTGGCTCTATGCAAGAACAATCCAATAAGTCCCACTCCCCCGCCCTTTTCTCCATAGCCCTGCAAATCTTTTCCTTTCAAGTACTTATCCAGTTCCCTTTTGAAGGCCATAATTGAATCTGCCTCCACCACCCCCTCGGGCAGTGCATTCTGGATGCTAACCACTTGCTGTGTAAAAAGGTTTTTCCTCTTGTCACCTTTGGTTCTTTTGCCAATCACCTTAAATCTATGTCCTCTGGTCCTTGACCCTTCCGCCAAGGGGAACAGTTTCTCTCAATCTACTCTGTCTAGACCCTTCAAGATTTTGAATACCTCTATTAGATCTCCTCGCACCGTCTGTTTCAAGAAGAACAACTCCAGCTTCTCCAGTCTATCTACGTAACTAAAGTCCCTCATTCCTGGAATCATTCCAGTAAATCTCTTCTGCACCCTATCTAAGGCCTTCACATCTTTCCTGAAGTGCGGTGCCCAGAACTGGACACAATACTCCAGTTGTGGCCGAACCAGTGTTTTATAAAGGTTCATCATGACTTCCATAATTTTGTACTCCATGGGCATCATTTTAGCACCCGCTATCGGGTACGTTCCTGGTGGGGGTGCTCCGAAAATCGGGGAATCCCGGAGCGGGACCGGAGCCCGGCTCCAACCCGCCCACTTCCGGGTTCCCCACTGACGCGCCGGCGTGCGCATGCAGCCCCCGCTGGTGGGAATCCCGCAGGCAATTAAAGCCAGCGGGATGCCACTTGAAAGTATTTATGTTGCTCATTCAGGTCGTTTACAGACCTCATTGAGCTGTTTTATTTGGAGGGGTGGGATTTTACACTGAACTGAGACTGTTTCCCATACTGGGGGAAACACGCCCAGTTCAAACGGAGGTGTTGCAGCCACCAGCCTGTGGCAGCTGCAAAGGTCCATTCGACAGGTGGCCACTCCGTCACATTGGACAAAGTTTGGCCTCCACCACCCTCCTCCTAATAATCAAATTCACCGACCTGGAACCGCAACCCCGGTGTGAGGACACACTTACCTACCTTGCGGACCCCCTCATATACACATCTTCCGGATGGGGGCCGCCGTAGCTGCAGTCATGACCTCCTCGGAGGACGAACAGCATCACCAGCCTCGCCGTCCACCTCTGACACGTGGAGCTCCACAACAGAGTGCTGTGACACATCCACCTGCACAGCAGGAGGGAGGGCAACCGCAGAGAGAGATGCGTCGCAGAGGGCACTACCCTCGCCACAGGGTCCACAGACCGAGGCTCAGCTTCCTGGACCTCTCTGAGCAGCAGTGCACACGGAGGCTCAGAGTCACTCGACATGTAGTCGTGGACATCTGCAGCCTCCTTCATGCCGAGCTGCTCCCAGCTGGCCCGAGCACCATCTTCTTACCTGTCGCTCTCAAAGTCACCACTGCCCTCAACAACTGCTCCTCCGCATCCTTCCAGGGTGCCACCGGGGACATCGCCGACATCTCTCAGTCGTCTGCACAAAAGAGCCCTGCAAATACACCTACACCCACTCTGCAGTGACACAATGGGTGGCATCAGTTGTGGGTCTTCATAGTGATCCTCAGGAAAGGGCATTATTGCACAAACCAGACAAGATTCGCAAAGACGTGGCAGTAGTGGTGCCAATATAATATGTGATGTGAGTTGGTAAGGAATTCAATATAAGTAGAAACCATGACAAACCCTCAAACACCCTTGTGCATCCCCTTCATGCTCACGACACGTTTGCCTTACGCTGCCTACTGCACATATGTGATGCATGCCCTGTGGCTGCAGCACAGGTAGTGGCAGGTTGAGTGAGGCTGACTGTGAAAGAGATGCAAGAGAGGGTGAGTATGAGATAGAGCCATGAGATTGTATGAGGATTGGGTTGAGTGGTAGTGGCGGGATGAGTACTGGCGAGGTGAGTAAGTGCAGGTAAGATGAGGATGAGGTTTGAGTGGGTATGAGGTGTGATGTGATAGAGTAGTGTTGGCAGTGCAGAAGGAGGTGTGGGGTGGGGGCGGTGATGTGGCAGATGGAGTGTAGGGGAATGAGTAAGTGTACTCACTTTGGCTGACCTACTGAGGTCATTGGAGCGCCTCCTGCACAGTATGCAGGTGGGCGATATGTTGGTGGTGCAGGTGACCTCCTCTGCCACCTCGAGCCAGGCCTTCCTGGTGGCAGAGGCAGGCCGCTTACTCCCGCCCGCTGGGTGGAAGATCTCTGTCCTCCCCCTCCTCCTCACCCCATCTAATGATACCTGGAGTGAGGCATCATTAAACTGGGAGCAGCCTTCCCCCTGGGTTGCTTCATGTTGTAATTTTTTCTATTTGTTGCAGCATCTGTCAGTGGAGGACTGCCCCTTTAAGTAGAGCTCCTCCAGCTGACAGACCTTTCTGTGCATGCGCAGCCCGCCCGACGCGCAGATCAGCAGTGGGGAACCCGGAAGACAAGGTAAGTGGATCCAATTGTGCTGCGATCGCGCGGGGAACTGACTCATTTCACCGGGCGCGTTACCCACGCGCCCAATAGCCCCCCCGCCGCAAACCCGCAGCCCTGCTAACATCGAGCCCCATGTCTCTATTTATAAAGCCCAGGATCCCTGCAATAAACGTTGGCCTTGCCAGCGACGCCCACATCCCATGAACGAATAAGAAAAAATCCCGAATGCTTTGTTAATCTCTTTCTTAACCTGCCCTGCCACCTTCAACGATTTGTGTTCATATACCCCCAGATCTCTCTGTTCCTGTACCCCTTTTAGAGTTGTGCCCTTTAGTTTATATTACCTCTCCTCATTCTTGCTACCAAAATGTATCACTTCGCATTTTTCTGCATTAAATTTCACCTGCCACCTGTCCGCCCATGCCACCAGTCTGTCTATATCCTCTTGAAGTCTATCACTATCCTTCTCACTGTTTACTACCCTTCCAAGTTTTGTGTCATCTGCATATTTTGAAATTGTACCCTGTACACCCAAATCCAAGTCATTAATATTTATCAAGAAAAGCAGTGGTCCCAGCACTGACCCCTGGGGAACACCACTGTACACCTCCCCTAAGTCCGAAAAACAACCATTCACCACTACTCTGTTTCCTGTCCCTTAGCCAATTCTGTATCCATGTTGCTACTGCTCCCTTTTTTACATGGGCCGCAATCTTGAAGATAAGCCTACCGTGCGGCACTTTATCAAACGCCTTTTGAAAGTCCATATACACCACATCAACTGCATTGCCCTCATCTACCCTCTCTGTTACCTCATCGAAAAACTCTATCAAGTTAGTTAAACACGATTTGCCTTTAACAAATCAGTGCTGGCTTTCCCTAATCAATCCACACTCGTCCAAGTGACTGTTAATTCTGTCCCGGATTATCGTTTTTAAAAGTTTCCCATCACTGAGGTTAAACTGACTGGCCTATAGTTGCTTGGTTTATCCTTACACACTTTTTTGAACAAGGGTGTAACATTTGCAATTCTCCAGTCCTCTGGCACCACCCCCATATCTACCGATGTTTGGAAGATTATGGGCCAGTACCTCTGCAATTTCCACCCTTACTTCCCTTAGCGATCTAGGATGCATCCCATCCAGAATGGGTGACTTATCTAGTACAGATAGACTTTCAAGTACCTCTTCTTTATCAATTTTTTAGCCCAGCCAGTATCTCAACTATATCTTTCTTTACTGAGACTCTGGCAGTATCTTCTTCCTTGGTAAAGACAGATGCAAAGTACTCATTTAGTACCTCGGCCATCCCCTCTGCCTCCATGAGTAGATCTCCTTTATGGTCCCTAATTGGCCCCACCTCTCCTCCTACTACCCGTTTACACGCCTGTAGAAGACTTTTGGATTCCCTTTTATGTTGGCCGCCAATCTATTCTCATATTCTCTCTTTGCCCCTCTTATTTCCTTTTTCACTTCTCCTCTGAACTTTCTATATTCTGCCCGTTTCTCACTTGTGTTATCAACCTGACATCTGTCATACACCCCTTTTTTCCGTTTCATCTTACTCACTCTCTCTTTTGTCATCCAAGGAGCTCTGGCTTTAGTTGCCCTACCTTTCTGCCTCGTGGGAATGTGCCTATTCTATACCCGAACCATCGCCTCCTTAAAGGCTGCCCACTGTTCAATTACAGTTTTGCCTGCCAATCTTTGATTCAAATTTACCCGGGCCAGATCTGTTCTCATCCCATTGAAATTGGCCCTCCTCCATTTGAGTATTTTTACTTTAGAGTGGTCCGTGTCCTTCTCCATAGCTAATCTAAACCTTATGATACTATGATCACTGCTCCCTAAATGCTCCTTGTATTTCAATAATTCCAAACGTTACATAGCCGGTAATAGTTTGCCTTAGCAAAAAGTAAAATTCTGCCTGTGCAGCCACATGATGCCACTAGTTTTTTTAAATGCAACAGGTTATATGAAAGCATCGGTCTTAGCGAGTAACACAGAATGTTTAAACATAATGGACCAAAACTTGCGTAGAGCCCGTGTCAATGCTCGCTGCAGCTCCTGCAAATTAAATTAACAAATGTACTTACTGCGAGCTCTGTATCATCGACTTGCTCCATTTTGAACTTTTAAAAAATTGTGCGCTATCAACTCAGCCTCTGGGCAGGGTAAGTTGATGCGCATGGAACAGTCTGTGACAATAGAAGGCACACCCACAAAATCTGTCAGGAAGAGAAGTCACGCCCACAAGTAGGCAAGCAGACTCCTTTCATTTAAAGTTAGAATTCTGGAAGTCATTGTACATAAAAATGTTTTGGCTTTTTATAAAAAGCCAAAGAAATAATTGAATTAAATTAAAGAGACAGAAGGGAAAAGTTAAAAACAAAATTCATTTTTAAATTTTAAATTTTTTTTTAAATGACCAAAAACTATGAAAATAAGGAGTATTAGGAGACTCTACATTTTTAAAATTTAAGTTTTAGTTGTTTGGCAGTCATTAAGACTAACCATGCTTTTAAAACTTAGTTTAGACCTGGTAATTTTAAGTGTATCTTTTGGTGGCGTAATTAGTCACTTTCCAGCTAGGCAGACGAGCAAGTTTGCGATTTTTCAGTGATTTCAATGATTGCAGCGTGCGATGGCCCTTTAATTCGCAGCTGTCAAATCACCGGTGAACCAATAGGAGCAAGTTCACGATTTCCACATTTTAGTGCGCACGTCGAAACGTAGGAACTTGATCCTTCAATTCGCCATTAAAAACGGAGAGCATTGTTATGCTCCTCCATTATTTCAGGAGCAAGTTCTGCCCCAATGCTTTCACATTGCATTCAAATTTCAGCTTTTTGACAATGCACACGGTGAATTTAAGCAAATATAACTTCCCACACAGCTGATAGTTTGTTCTCATACCTTTTCAACATCTGAAAGCGAGGACAAAGTCTGACTCTGCAAAACTTCAGGGGCTGTAAATGCTCGCAGATCCTGATTGGAAGCATTCTCATCAGTATAAGAAATATTGCCAGAGGGCAACAGCAGCAGAGACCAGGGAGAGATGATAAAGCCTAGAGCAACGGGGTCAGCTGTAGAAAGAGAAAACACCAACAAATCATTAACACAGACCAGCATCCTGACCAGCCTTACACCCACCGACCCTCCCTCGCTATGGTATACTAGCACCTCCAGACATCTGGAAATTACCTATTCGGTTGAGTTTGTGAAAAAGATACAATAAATGACATCTTATTACAATGAACACATTCAGCATTACCATGCTTGCTCAACCATTTAATCTTTCTTTTAAATAGCAATTTTCTTTTCATCATGAACAACTGTCTTCTCATTTTTTGATTACTTCTGACTACATTTTTCTTTTAGGCGGCTCACTTTTGCTATTACTGATACTCGGCAATAGCTATTTTCAAGATTGTACAGGCAGATCCAAACACAATTAAACATCAGGGTGACAACGCAATCAAATATTGTGGTATTAAAAGCTACCAAGTTGGATGTATTGTTAGTGACACTTTGCTATTGGGTAGAAAGTGAACTACCAGAACATAACTAAACCCCACCCTCACATTAAAATGTCCCACCTCAAAAGCTCAGAAGCTAAATGAACATGGTAGGACGCTGCATTATACAGACCAGGAAGCTCCTAGATTTGATCTTTGGTCTATGATGAGCTAGCAGACCTCAGCTAGGAAAAGTATGGGGATACTACAATTGAACTTGGCACCCAAAGGCTAGGGAAAGGGAAAAATTAGTAAGAGTTGTCACTCTTGATATCTATACAGACAATTCTGCTGGAACTGCATGTGTATGGATGTCAGGTGAGGACACAGTCAGGCTCAAATGTGATGGATACTTTTTGTCAATTGCATTGGCACTGTTCAGAAGAATGCTCCTCCTGGCCCACAAAGAAACCTTAAAAAATATGGGGTAAATTAACTTACTTGGGTCTCTTCTAACCCTGAACATGCTTGCCGCCAGGTTTTGCAGGCAGCTCTGGGACTGTGTGTGAGTCGTGCATTTCAGAGTTAAAACAGAGTCAGGATCTGAATGACCTTACCTACATTTAAACACTTGTGAGGGCATGCCTATGACGGGCAGCCTCGCCACTCCCAAAAACCCGAGTGTTAAAATGGCAGGGGGCACGAGCGTCCGCTGGGCAGGCAGGGTTAAAATCGGAGATCAAGTATTTTCTAGCCTTTTATTCCAGTATAAATAAGAACTGGTCACACAGCTCCTGTACTGTCTTTAAACTGAATGATTATTTTTGACAGGATTTACACTGGAAACTGTAAAAAAAAACTCTACTGGTTTTATTCTGAAATATCATCTTCCTTCTCTGGTCACATCTAAAAATTGGTCTGATTTTTACAAACATAATATCCAGTCATTACTTCATCCTGCGCTGGTCAGAAACCCCCACCCTTCAAAAGAAAAAGAAAGACCAAGGAGAAAATTAGAACTAAGTAACAAACAAGTATAAATTATACAGCAAGAAACAACATGAGCAAAAGAGCATAAAAAGGCTATTCTGACCAGAGCCCACTACTTCCAACAATTTAATACATAACAAAGTGCCCTGAGAGGGGTAAATACCGCAAATAAAACTTTGAAGTAGATGCAACTGATATCTCTCCCTCCCACTCCAAATAGAAATCAAGTAAAAGCTCCATGATATTAACCAAAATCTTAGTCCACGCACCATATTCAACTCTGATAGGTTTCCTTCCAAAATAAAAAAAAGTTCAAGTGCCAGCCATACTGGATGGAAAGACACCATCAGTGTGTTGACATGCCCTAACAAGCATTTCAGACCATTAATAACGATCATCTTCACAGAAGTACTTTTCGGAGGCAGGAACTCGTATGACTCTACAGTCCACATAGCTTTCTTCCAAAAAAATGTTTTATCTTTATAATAAAGGTTAGGAACATAGGAACAGGAGTAGGCCATTTAGCCCCTCGAGCCTGTTCCGCCATTCAGTGAGACCATGGCTGATCTGTGACCTAACTCCACATACTTGCCTCAGCCCCATAATACTTAATACCTTCGGTTAACAAAAATCTATCAATCTCAGATTTAAAATTAACAACTGAGCTAGCATCAACTGCCATTTGCAGAAGAGAGTCCCAAACTTCTACCACCCTTTGCGTGTAGAAGTGTTTTAGGCTGTCCTCTGGTCCTAAACTTCCCAACCAGCAGAAATAGTTTCTCTCTATCTACCCTATCAGTTCCCTTAATATCTTGAAAACGTTGATCAAATCACCCTTTAAACTTCTAAATTCCAGGGAATATAACCCTAGTTTGTGTAATCTCTCCTCATAATTTAGCCCTTGGAGCCCAGGTATCATTTTAGTAAATCTACGCTGCACTCCCTCCAAGGCCATTATATCCTTCCTCAGGTCCAGCGCCCAGAACTGAACACAGCACGCCAGGTGTGGTCTAACCAAGGCTTTGTGAAGCAGTAGTATAACTTTACTCCCTTATATTCTAGTCCTCTAGATATAAAGGCCAGCATTCCATTAGCCTTTTTGATTATTTTCTGTACCTGTCCATGACATGTTAATGATTTATGTACATGGACTCCTAAGTCTCATTGGACCTCCACTGTTTCGAACTTTTCACCATTTAGAAAGTACTCTGATCTATCCTTTTTAGGTCCAAAGTGGATAACTTCACACTTGCCTACACTGAAAGCCATTTGCCACAGTTTTGCTCATTCACTTACTCTATTAATATCTCTCTGTAATTTTATACTTCCTTCTACACTGCTTACAATGCTGCCTACTTTTGTGCCATCAGCAAACTTGAATATGTGGTTCTTTATCCCGTTATCTAAGTCATTAATAAATACAGTGAATAGTTGAGGCCCCAACACAGATCCCTGTGGGACACCACTAGTCACATCCTGCCAATTTGAGTACCTGCCCATTATCCCTACTTTCTGTCTCCTGACGCTCAGCCAAATTCCCAACCAGGTCAATAATTTGCCCTCAATTTCATGAGCTTCAACTTTAGCTAACAGTCCCTTATGAGGGACTTTATCGAATGCCTTCTGGAAGTCCATATAAACAACATCCATAGACATTCCCCTGTCCACTACTTTAGTCACCTCTTCAAAAAATTCAATCAGGTTTGTCAGGCATGACCTACCCCTTACAAATCCATGCTGGCTCTCTCTGATTAACTGAAAATTGTGTTCAGTCACTCTGTCCTTAATTATAAACTCTAGTAATTACCCATCAGATGTCAGACTAATTGGTCTATAATTCCCTGGTTTCCCTCTCTCACCTTTCTCAAATAGCAGAGTGACATGTGCAATTTTCCAATCTAAAGGAACAGTTCATGAATCAAGGGAACGTTGGAAGATTATAGTTAGGGATTCTGCAATGTTCTCATCTACTTTCTTTAAAACCCTGAGATAGAAACCATCTGGTCCTGGGAATTTGTCACTCTTTATTTGTCACTCAGGTTGTATAATTTTAAGACCTTTAAATGTAGTCTTTTTGGCAACAAAGTACTTTCTAACTACAAAAGAACATTTGATCCTACTCAGGTCAGACTGTATTATCTGCCTCATCATTTACTCATCCATCGACTGCTGACTTGTGCTACAGGCCTCTAAGTAACAGTTCCTACCCTGGCAGCCACTCCATGCCCTTATTCCGACCTTTATTCCCCTGCTCTACCTGACTGCAGCAAGCCTACATAGAACTAGCTTAGTTATTAGCTGGATATTAAATTCATCAGTTAGGATTTTGAGATCCTACATTCAAAAGAACCTACCTAACAGTTTTATATGTCAAACAATGTAAATCTACCGATACTTTGTCATGGATACTTGGGCCTCGAAATTACCCCCCCCCACAACGGGCAGGAGAGGATCGGTGGGGGGGGGGGGGGGGGGGGGCAGTAAATCATCAAATGCGTGAAACATGATCCTAACCCGCTGTGTACGACCCGTTGCTGTTTTTATGGCAGTGGATATCGTGGCATCCGAGTATCCCGCCGTGGAGAGACGAGTCCGTCATTGAACATATTTAAATCAGGCTCTTATAGTCCTGGGAGCCCGATTTAAACTTCACTGCTGCTGCACGGGAGTTGCCGCTCCACACGGTACGTGCCTTTTCCAGCACTCCTTGTGGGCCAGGAGAAGCAGGAGTGCTCCCCCGTGGCGAAGCCTTTGGCCTTCCCCCTCCAGATCGCCGACCTCCAGCCCAAATATCCTCACATTCTCACCCCCACCATGGCTGCGCCCCATGTCACGATAGCCGACATCCATGTATCCCCCCCCCACCCCCGACTGCGATGGCCGACCACACCCTCCCAACCGCCCCAGCCGCTTTGACACCCCCCGCCGGCCACGACGTCCGATCTCCAACCCCTCCCCATTCCCCCTCCACCAAGCACCGATGGCTGCCTGTCCCCTCCCCCTACTACTGTGATGGCCAACCTTCCACCCTCCCGATCTGCAACATTTTAATACACAAGTCATCATAGTAAAATATCATAACATGAATTTTAAAGTTACAGAAGTCAACTTAATGTTCTTTTTAATGCCATCGAAAATATAAACATGGATGAAAAATGATCAAAACTATATCCTCGAGGTTTAAAATTACAGGCTAATGTTATTCTTCCCAGGCAAGCTAGTCCTCCCAATCTATTTATGGATGCAGTGTTGGCATGAATAAAGCTCAAATTTACTATTTATGCACAGACAACGTGGCTCCTGAAAAAATTGAATATGTACATCAGCCTGCCATGCTGCATTTAATATAGTATAGTGGACATGAGCAATAAAAAAAACTGCAAAAGAGCTGCACTATTTCCTCAAGGAAGTGCTCAGCCAAACCCATCGCTCTCCTTCTCCCATTTGATCAGAGTTTCCCGATGAGAGTAAAGCCTGAGCCTGCCAATTAGCAAGCCGTTTTTTAAAATTCGTTCATGGGATGTGGGCGTCGCTGGCGAGGCCAGTATTTATTGCCCATCCCTAATTGCCCTTGAGAAGTAAGAAGAACTGCAGAGCTGTACAGGACCCCTAATGTATGGGCGTCTAATGTATGTATCTGCAAGTACTGTGTAACCTATAAAACAGTAAAACAGAAGGCTTTTAATTATAAAGATGCTTGTTTAAGTTTAAACATTTTTGAAGGAATCAGCTGAGTGCTTACAAAAAAAACTGCAAGGGTCGTGACTTTGACAAATTTAAAGGCTCTTTATCTGAATGCACGGAAGCATTCATAACAAGACAGACAAATTAGTTGCACAAATAGAGATAAATGGGTTTGAGCTAATAGCCATTACAGAGTCATGGTTGCAAGGTGACCAAGGTTGGGAACTAAATATTCCAGAGTACTCGATGCTTCAAAAAGACAGACAGAATGGAAAAGGAGCGGGTGTAGTCCTGATGATAAAGGATGACATATGGACAGTGGTGAGAAAGGACAGTGGTGAGAAAGGATCTTGGCTCGGAAGATCAGGAAGTAGAATCAGTATCGGTGGAAATAAGAAATAACAAGGGGCAGAAAACACTGGTGGGAATTGTTTATAGGCCTCCTAACAGTAGCTATACTGTTGGACAGAGTATTAATCAAGAAATAATAGGAGCTTGTAACAAAGGCAATGCAATAATTGTGGGGGATTTTAATCTTCATATAGACTGGACAATTCAAATTGGCAAAGGTAGTCTGGAGGATGAGTTCATGGAATGCATTAGAGATAGTTTCCGAGAACAATACGTCATGGAACCAACCAGGGAACAGGCAATTTTAGATCTTGTACTGTGTAATGAGACAGGGTTAATTAGTAATCGCACAGTAAAGGATCCTCTGGGGAAGAGCGATCATAATATGATAAAATTTCACATTGAGTTTGAGAGTAATGAACTTAAGAAACTAAAGCCTTAAACTTAATTAAAGCCAATTACATAGGTATGAGGGGCAAGTTGGCTAAGGTAGATTGGGAAATTATATTAAAAGGTATGATGGTAGATAAGCAATGGCAAACATTTAAAGAAATATTTCAATATTCTCAACAAATATAAATTCCATTGAGAAATAAAAACTCCACGGGAGGAGCGATTCATCTGTAGCTAACTAAAGAATTTAAGGATAGTATTAGATGAAAAAAAGAAGCCTATAATGTTGCCAAGAAGAGTAGTAAGCCTGAGGATTGGGAGAGTTTTAGAAACCAGCAAAGGATAACCAAAAAAAAAGAATATGAAAGTAAACTAGCAAGAAATATAAAAACAAATTGTAAGAGCTTCTACAAGTATGTAAAAAGGAAGAGAATAGCAAAAGTAAACGTTGGTCCCTTAGAGAATATTGAAATATTTCTTTAAATGTTTGCCATTGCTTATCTACCCATCATACCTTTTAACCTAATTTCCCAATCTAGCTTAGCCAAGTATGTAAAAAAGAGAGTAGCAAAAGTAAACGTTGGTTCCCTAGAGGCTGAGACAAGAGAAATTATAATGGGCAATTAGGAAATGGCAGAGACATTAAACAAATATTTTGTATCTGTCTTCACAGCAGAAGACACAAAAAGCATACCAGAAATAGTGGGGAACCAAGGGGCTAATGAGAGTGAGGAAATTAAAGTAATTAGTATCAGTACAGAAAAAGAAACTAATGGGACTAAAAGCCAATAAATCCCCTGGACCTGATGGCTTACATCCTAGGGTTCTAAAAGAGGTGGCTGCAGAGATAGTGGATGCATTGGTTATGATCTTCCAAAATTCCCTAGATTCTAGAATGGTCGCAGTCGATTGGAAGGTAGCAAATGTAACTCCGCTATTCAAGAAAGGAGGGAGGAGAGAAAACAGGGAACTACAGGCCAGTTAGTCTTACATCAGTCTTTGGGAAAATGCTGGAATCCATTATTAAGGAAGTGGTAACAGGGCACTTAGAAAATCATAATATGATTCGGCAGAGTCAATATGGTTTCACGAAAGGGAAATTGTGTTTGACAAATTGATTATAGAGTTTTTTGAAGATGTAACTAGCAGGGTAGATAAAGGGGAACCAGTGAATGTAGTATATTTGGATTTTCAAAAGGTATTCGACAAGGTACCACATAAAAGGTTGTTATGCAAGATAAGGACTCATGGGGTTGGGGGCAATATATTAGCATCGATAGAGGATTGGTTAACGGACAGAAAAGAGAGTAGGGATAAACTGGTCATTTTCAGGATGGCAGGCTGTAACTAGTGGGATGCCGCATGGATCGGTGATTGGGCCTCAGCTATTTACAATCTATATTATTGGCTTAGATGAAGGGACCAAGTGTAATGTATCCAAGTTTGCTGACGATACAAAGTTAGGTGGGAAAGTAAGCTATGAGGAGGACATGAAGAGTCTGCAAAGGGATATAGGCAGGTTAAGTGAGTGGGCAAGAAGGTGGCAGATGTAGTATAATGTGGGGAAATGTGAGGTTATTCATTTTGGTAGGAAGAATAGAAAAACAGAATATTTTTTATATGGTGAGAAACTATTAAATGTTGATATTCAGAGAGGTGTTCCCTAAATGTTCCCCCACTTAATTCTCCAGAACTAGATCCAGCAGTGCCTCCTTCCTTGTTGGGCCAGAAACATACTGATCAAGAAAGCTCTCCTGAGCACACTTCAGAAATTCCTCCCCTTCTTTGCCCTAGTTTTGTCAGCTTATGGTTCGGCCACGAGAAGGCGCAATGCAAGGTAGTAGGTGCTCCATATCATTGAGAAACTGGCCCCATCCTCCAGAAAGAAACATTTTGTCAGACAATCACAAAGGAGTATTGATGGCAACATCAGAAAAGATAATGGTCCAGACTGCCTACCATCAGTAGGAGTAGAAAGTGTGACGTTTGAACAAAGCAGTACGGAGAGTCAATTTAAATGCACAATACAAGAGTCTGTTTGCATCGCCAAAACATTTCCACAACAAAGTAAATCTTTGATACCTATTCACTACACTGCTGAACAAATTCTATGATAATTATAAACTGTTCAAGTCCGAACATGCTCAAAACAACCATATAAACTTCTCAGCTTTAGTTACTAAAACTGGTTTTACGGTAGGTAGTCCTATAATGACACAACCCAATCATAGTCTGTTTTCACAATGTTTGCTAAGCGTTTTAATATTAACTCCTGTTGACAAGGATTGGGAGTCAGCAGACACAAATCTTAAAATTTTGTTCAGTCATAAGAAAAAGCTTCATCAATAAGCTAGTTGTACGATAGTCATATTAAATCATTAATTAACCCAGTATGATTAACTCATGCATATGCATGTGTACAGAACAGCCATCATACAGTACTAGACATAGTCATTGGACTAGTTGATGCAATGGGTTATACAGTGGCCTTTCACCGCCGGGTTCAAACATAGTCTACAATTGTGGGATCAATGATTCCTCCTTCTGCTGGCTGCAAGGGATCTATGCAAAACGTGTTGTGCCCAAAAAGTCTATAAAGATGGCTCCTGTGGAAAATGGAATCCTCTACTAAGTTTGGGGCTGATATGCACATAGTTGGGCTTGGGCAGAATGCAGAATACTCTGCACCTGAGCCAGCTGTAACTAAGCTTGAAGTGTCTGATGCTGACACAGAGGGCCCAAAATAGGAAAGTTGTTCCATTTACCAGTATTAACATCCCTCAACGTGAAGAGCAAACAAACAAGGAAAAAAAACCTCTCAAATAATTTGTTAAGTGCAGTTAGAATATTGTGTTCAGTTTTGGGGACCCAACTTTAGGATGGATGCTAAGGCCATGGAGAAGTTGCAGAAGAGATTCACCAAAATAAGAAGCTTTACTTATGGGGATAGCCTGAAAAACTGAGGGTTTTTTTCCCTATTAGAATAGAGCAGTTAAGCAGAGGTCTAACTCAGATGTTCAAACTTGCTACAGTTAATAGGGAAAAATTATTCTCATTGGTCGGTAAGCCAGTAACTAGAGGGCATAAATTTAAGATCATCTACCAAAAGAACAAAGGAAAAGGCTAACAGAATGTGGTTTATGTAGAGGGCTGTAGGACATGATATGTCGTACCAGAACCAGTGGTGGAAGCAGAATCCATACTAGCTTTTAAAAAGGGAAATGGATAAATAATTGAAGAAACATTTAAAAGGATATGGGGAATAAAGAGAGTAGGACTAAATGGATCGGACTTTCAGAGAGCTAGCACAGCCATGATGGGCTAAATGGCCAGTTCCCGTGCTGTAAAATTCTATAATTCTATATACAACCATTATGGGCATCACTACTAAATAGACAGAGATGAGCTGGTGATTTGAATCCCATCTTACAGATGACTGCTGATCTGGTTTTATTAGGAAAAAAAATGTTATTACAATAATCTAAATTAGCTAGGACATGTTATACAATACAAAATGCTGCAGATAAAGTGGTACTTTTAAAGCACTTTACTGTATCCAAATACTTGTATCAATAACACATTATAACATACCTGCTGGTATCTTATTTAGCAAAAATACACAAAGAAATGGAGCATTCCAATCCCAAATATAAATGGCAATGTAACACATTGAGAAGTTTGTGCCCCTATTCCCTTTCCTGCTCCTCCCTTTGTAAATTATCATTTTATAAGATTTATGCTCCCCTCAGAAATTGAATTTACTGAATAAAACAAACAGTACTCAATAAAAACTGATGAAGGCACCTTATTTTTGCCAACTACTATTAAGTGCATATTTTTATACAAACTTTACAAAAAGGCACCACTAAATTTAAGCATTAGAACAAATAGAATTGTTTTGAAATGTATAAGAATTTGTAGGATTATGAAAAGCATTTAATGTTATAAAAATATGATTTCTGTTAGTCCATATATGCAACAAATGTAGCGAAACAGGTAGGATAAGCACTTGCTCCCAAGCAAAATATTAGTACATGAGCTCACATTATGCACTTAATATTAGTTTGTTGTGCTGCCTTTGTTAAGTGGCATCACTGAACACACAACATAGTACTCTGATCTGAATTCTTCCCTAGAGTAAGTCTCTGATGTCAGTCAGGTTCTTTGCCACAATATGGGGGCTAGGGAAGTGGTGTACAACTTAACTCACAGCAATCGTGTGCACCTCCAAAATATCCAGCTTAATGAAAGCACTAGCAAATATAAACAAGAAAAAGTCACTTATGCCAGTGTTAGAGGATGTATTTATTTATGATTAGATGGTCTATCTATTCCTCAAAATCAATAAGGTTCTTGAAACAATGAAGTCAAGCATTCATAAATTTATTAAGTATATAGTACTTAAGCATACACTTAAAATAGTACTTACACTGGGCGATGCAAGTTGGGGACTCTAATGTGTTACAGTTCAGTATTCAGGTTGAACAATTCCTTCTAATCCAAATTTTCATACCAATTCGCTGGTTTATATACTTTACTCAACTACAAATTGCTAATCTAAATGCATTAAAAAACATGCAACTGTACATCTCTAGCTACAAAATATATATATGACCAATGGGTAAAATTATACTATTGATTGACATGGGTGAAGATGACCTCATGTTCCATCATTTTGTTTTTCCACATTCTTAGGCTTCTTATCTCTTCTTCCTGAGGTCACCAGTCCATTTTAATTAACTCTCAATGGGCTAGTGTCTAGCAGTACCATGTCTGGTCTCTCTCCCATGGTCCATGCCATGATAAAGATGCAGGTGTTTATCTCAAGTGAAGCTTTTCTCTTTTTCTCTCTCCAAGAGGGAATTCTGCCTATGATGTTTCACTGTGTGCTAAAGAAAGTATTCTACATTTTAACTCTTTCTTACCCATTTCTCCTTACACTAAGTTAAACACTAATCAGAACATTATAAATAAAATATTTGTATTTAGGAAAATTGTTCTCAGAAATAAAATTGCATTTGTCACTTCAAATCGTAGGAAATAATAAATGTCCCTTTGTTACAGTTAATAGGAAGTGACATCAATCTTAGGATGACTGTAAGCTGTATTGCATTTATGCAGAGATCTGGAGCCATATCCAGACACAGTCTGCCAAACACATAGCACCAAATACAATGGAGCTGCTTCAGCTGCACAGATGGACAGTTGCACTGAACACTTGTATTTCCTCCTTGGTCCCGAGTAAACTATTGGTGCATAACCCACAGAATATACTTGATAGATATTGTGGGTATTTGTAATATATGACTATACAGAATAGCTATTTTCAATTGTGGGAGCAGCTGAGTAAGCACTGGAGGCGAAGGAAGCAAGGAGCATGGATTCAGATAGCTGCCAATCTACCTAGCTTTATGTCCAAATCAGCAACACATTCAGACAAATCCCTAAAGTGGGTTTTATTGATGCTAGCACCAATTCGGAGCTAGGTCATTTGTGGCAATAAATGGAGCTATGATTAAAGGCAAATATGGTTTTCTATAAATTACTTAAGGCTCCAGCACTAGGGGTCTCTCCTGCAAGACACTTCATCAATGTGACATGCTCATTAAAAATTCAGCAAATGAAAACTAGAACATCTAAACATATGGAACACCTTGTTGGCACTCACAAATAAGAACCAAAATTGACATTAAAAAAATTGGGTGATTCAGCTCCATTCAAGCCAGGAATAGTAACAGGCTGGCCAATTATCAAAGTGAAATGTCCTATTTATGTTCTCCATAAACATTTGTACTATAGAAGGCTTTGTTTATGCCAAGTTTTCTGAAATCTGAGCTCACAGCATGACAAACACCGGAAATTAATTTACAGCAGTGAATTAACACATCCATTGCCAGCTCTTCAAGCAGTTTTCACGTATATGAAGTAAGAGAAGCCATGGCCTGTGTGGTGCTCATGAAAACTGCTTGAAGGTCAGGGCACAAGTGGGATCTAATAATCCACATCTAGAAAAGAGAAGGCTGAGGGAGGACCCGATAGAGGTCTTTAAGATTATGACAGGGTTTGATAGGGTAGACGTAGAGAAGATGTTTCCACATGTGGGGGAGACCAGAACCAGGGGTCATAAATATAAGATATATTGAATAATAAATCGAATAGGGAATACAGGAGAAACTTTTTTACCCAGAGTGGTTTGAATGTGAAACTCACTACCACAAGGAGTAGTTGAGGCATAGGTACATTTAAGGTAATGCTAGATAAACACATGAAGGAGAAAGGAATAGAAGGGTATCCTGATAGGGTTAGATGAAGTAGGGAGGGAGGAGCCTCATGTGGAGCATAAACACTGACATGGACCAGTTGGGCCGAAAGGCCTGTTTATGTGCTGCACATTTTATGTAATTCTATGCAATACACATCAAGCAACATGTTCAAATTAAATGATCCCATACCTTTCTGGAACATATCCTGTAGGCATTCTGCACTCTGACTTAACACAGCCCAGATCTCCTCTTCCTCCAGGGGTCCGCCCCGAACCTCTAGGGCCTCGGCCAGTGAGACATGCATTTTACCTGATAATCAAAACAAAACTGGTAAGAGGTACACTGAAGTGTTTATATTGTTGTACTATGTATACCAAAAGATAGAACAAAACTTTAAATCCATAAATGGTTGCAGAAATTATATTCTTATATAATTTCACCCACTCTAAATAAACTAGAGAAAAATGTTAGGGATTGCATGAGAAATACATAAACTTAAAAATACAGGAGCAGGAGAAGACCATTCGTCCACCCATCTCAAGATCAGAGGAGCTTTTTTGAGGGCCTGGTCTGACCATACTTCGGTATAAAACCATATTCCTCTCAAAAACCCAAATCTCTTGAATGGACTCAATAGGTCGGATTTTGCTCTGAGCGGTGAATGAACGGCACCGTTCATTAGACTTGCACTTACCCATAGACTTCCCATGGGCTTTTGCACGGCAAGTTCCTGTCATCCACAGCTCAATATAGCGCGGTGCTCTCTACAGGGCATCTGAGAGGCGTTTGGAATCGTGCAAGAGAAAGTCTGATCACATGGGACAATAAACAAACAGTGAAGAGAAGACATGCTCACCAATTCAGCCAGCAGCCTTACAGAGAGGTGAGTAGAGTCTTCAGATGACCTCTTAAATATAGAAAGTTAGTTTAACTGTAAATAAACTTTTAAAAACTTATCTATATTGGAATCCTGAGTGGAAAAGGAATTACTTTTTTCCACACAGGCCTCTTTAAACACTTCCAGGACTCTTGATGTGAAAAAAATCTGACACCCGGCTCTCTCGGACTTTTTGTACAAATTTCTGACAGCTAAAACACCACCTCCAGCTGAATCCTCACTTAATTAAATATGCACAAACTTTAAATACTGGCAAGACAAGTTCCTTGCAGCAGTTCATACAGGCCCCAACTTTTTCTGGCAAGTTTAGATCCATATCTACAACGTCAGTGCAGGAACTTCACGCCATTCAATTCATTTGAATGGGGACCCAGACAGCAAGTTGCAGTTTTCACACAGCCTACTGTTTAGCCACGCATGTCGGAAGGCGACTTCCTGATTTCCATGTTTAACTGTGCACATGCGCTCGCCAGCATTTGCTGTCTGATTTGCACATAAATAACGGTAAGTGCTGTTAGCTTCACCGTTATTCTCACAGCAAATTTACTGTCCCATTTACTACACTGGTTGTATGAGGACACTGCACAGAATATGCATATTTAAGCATATATGGAGCTCTGCTTTCCCCAGTTGGACAGCAATGCAGGCAGACAGTAAGATGAAACAGAAAAAAGGCGTGTATGACAGATGTCAGGTTGATAACACAAGTGAGAACCAGGCAGAATATAGAAAGTTCAGAGAGGAAGTGAGAAAGGAAATAAGAGGGGCAAAGAGAAAGTATGAGAATAGATTGGTGGCCAAAATAAAGGGGAATCCAAAAGCCTTCTTACGGGCATGTAAATAGTAAACGGGTAGTAAGAGGAGGGGTGGGGCTGATTAGGGACCATAAAGGAGATCTACTCATGGAGGCAGAGGGGATGACCAAGGTACCAAATGATTATGTTGCATCTGTCTTTACCAAGGAAGAAGATACTGCCAGAGTCTCAGTAAAGGAAGACACAGTTGAAATAGTGGATCAGCTAAAAATTGATAAAGAAGAGGTACTTGAAAGGCTCGCTGTACTTAAAGTAAATAAGTCACCCAGTCCGGATGTGGTGCATCCTAGGTTGCTGAGGGAAGTAAGGGTGGAAACTGCGGAGGTACTGGCCATAATCTTCCAAACATCCATAGATATGGGGATGGTGCCAGAGGATTAAAGTTTTGCAAATGTTACACCCTTTCTCAAAAAGGGGTGTAAGGATAAACCCAGCAACTATAGGCCAGTCAGTGTAACCTCAGTGGTGGAGAAACTTTTAGAAATGATAATCCGGGACAGAATTAACAGTCACTTGGACGAGAGTGGATTGATTAGGGAAAGCCAGCACTGATTTGTTAAAGGCAAATCGTGTTTAACTAACCTGATAGAGTTTGTTGATGAGGTAACAGAGAAGATAGATGAGGGCAATACAGCTGATGTGGTGTATATGGACTTTCAAAAGGCGTTTGATAAAGTGACACACGGTAGGCTTTTCATCAAGATTGCGGCCCATTGAATAAAGGGGGCAGTAGCAACATGCATACGGAATTGGCTAAGGGACAGGAAACAGAGTAGTGGTGAACGGTTGTTTTTTGGAATGGAGGGAGGTGTACAGTGGTGTTCCCCAGGGGTCAGTGCTGGGACCGCTGCTTTTCTTGATATATATCAATGACTTGGACTTGGGTGTACAGGGCACAATTTCAAAATTTGCAGATGACACAAAACTTGGAAGGGTAGTAAACATTGAGGAGGATAGTGATAGACTTCAAGTGGATATAGACAGGGTGGTGGCATGGGCGGACAGGTGGCAGATGAAATTTAACGCAGAAAAATGCGAAATGATACATTTCGGTAGGAAGAATGAGGAGAGGCAATATAAACTAGAGGGCACAACTTAAAAGAGGTACAGGAACAGAGAGATCTGGGGGTATATGTGCACAAATCGTTGAAGGTGGCAGGGCAGGTTGAGAAAGAGATTAAGAAAGCATGCGGGATCCTGGGCTTTAGAAATAGAGGCATAGAGTACAAAAGTATGGAAGTAATGATGAATCTTTATAAAACACTGGTTCGGCCAAAACTGGAGTATTGTGTCCAGTTCTGGGCACCGCACTTCAGGAAAGATGTGAAGGCCTTAGAAAGGGTGCAGAAGATATTTATTAGAATGATTCCAGGGATGAGGGGCTTTAGTTATGTGGATAGACTGGAGTAGCTGGGGTTGTTCTACTTGGAACAGAGACAGTTGCGAGGACATTTGATAGAGCTATTCAAATTCATGAAGGGTCTAGACAGAGTAGATAGAGAGAAATTGTTTCCATTGGCGGAAGGGTTAAGGACCAAAGGACATAGATTTAAGGTGATTAGTAAAAGAACCAAAGATGACATGAGGATAAACCTTTTTACATAGTGTGTGGTTAGGATCTGGAATGCACTGTCTGAGGGGGTGGTGGAGGCAGATTCAATCATGGCCTTCAAAAGGGAAATGGATAAGTACTTGAAAGGAAAAAAATTGGAGGGCTATGGGAATAGGGCGGGGCAGTGGAACTAGCTGGATTGCTCTTACATAGAGCCGGCACGGATTCGATGGGCCGAATGGCCTCCTTCTGTGCTGTAACCTTCCTATGTTTCTAACCATAGTTGACTGCTTGCACCATTCTTAGGAATTAATCACTGGATGCAATATTGCTGAGGAATTAGACTCTAATAGTAAAACATTCTGGCTAATGTCGTGAGACCCCCTGGAAATAGCTTGTGTCTCCTTTCTCATCTCATGATTAATGTAAGGAATCTTACAATACCAGGTTATAGTCCAACAGTTTTATTTGAAAATCACAAGCTTTCGGAGGCTTTCTCCTTCGTCAGGTGAGTGTCGAGATTCATTGAAAATTACCGCATATATAGTCATAGAACAATGCCTGGTGATTACAGGTAATCTTTCCAACTGCCCGTTATCAAGGCCATCAAATTAATTGAATAGTGTTCAGACAGAGAAACCTTAGATACCCCAGACAACTGAATATACAAACGGCCAGAACCAAAGAAAGAGAGGGAGAGAGAGAGAGAAACATCCGAAAGGAAGAGAAAGAGAGAGAATGACCAGTTGTATTAAAAACAGATAACTTTTTTTTCCCCTGGTGGGGTTACGTGTAGCGCGACATGAACCCAAGATCCCGGTTGAGGCCGTCCTCATGGGTGCTATTCAATTAATTTGATGGCCTTGATAACAGGCAGTTGGAAAGATTATCTGTAATCACCAGGCATTGTTCTATGACTATATATGCGGTAATTTTCAATGAATCTCGACACTCACCTGACGAAGGAGAAAGCCTCCGAAAGCTTGTGATTTTCAAATAAAACTGTTGGACTATAACCTGGTGTTGTAAGATTCCTTACATTTGTACACCCCAGTCCATCACCGGCATCTCCACATCATCTCATGATTAGGTAATTGATTGGTATTGTATTTAAATGTAGACAATGAAAATGCAGACAAGCTAGACATTATCTGCTCACAAATCTAACCCCCAAATACTCCCAAGTGGTAGGAACAAATCTTTTGTTATTCCTATTCAGAACACAATACCCCAATGGAAACATTCTGATTGAGTCTTGACCCATATTGGGGGGGGGGGTCATTGGTGATTTATATTGGAGGATTATAAACATTTATATTCTGATCTAGATAATTCAGTGTATTGTGTTCAACGTATTACAATATAGTGGAACTTTCCTTAGCCAACATAATGGATGGGACTCCCCTCTCTCACCCTAGCCAACCCAATAGGAAAAGAGAAATTGACCTATAATTGAATACATAAATTCTGGTCTTGCATATATGGTACAGCAATACCCTAGATAAGGAATCAAAGCCAAGTACAGTTAAAACATCAATTGAATTATACTGCAATACTCCATGACTTTGTGCACTTCTAACCTTTTTTTGTTTTGCAGACAATGTACGAAAAAGGAATGGAGCAATTAATTTTAATCTTTCATTGTTGACCCATTTCCCCCCACCCAGCTTTCCAGGATAATTGGGACTGCAGCTATCCGTACACATACATTGTACTCATTAATAGTCATTAATTTAAGTGGCAAACTATGTTTGTGAGGAGGTAGAGGCAATAAGCAGCACTACTGCAGATTAAACTCAGCATCTGTAATTAATCAAAGCAGAGGAACTATTTCTTGCCAAACATATTTCAATCAAAAACTCTGCATTCTGCCTTTTATTACACCACCAGTTACGTTTCCACAGCATTTTGGCAAAATAAAGATGGGTTCTATTAACAACCCTGCCATACACTCCCACCTTGGAGTGAGAGACCTACTTTCTTTTCATTCCAATTACAATCGGCAACTTCTTGCAGATTTCTGCACTTTCGACAGTGGCATCATTAAGGAAGAAATTAAGCCTCTCTCTTCCCCCCGCGCCCACCACACCTCTTAATATATAAGTGGATCCATCACCGAGTGAAGGTGGCAGCATAACTGGACAAGCAACTTGGGGAGGGAATCAGTTCTAATGAATTTTACTATAAGCAAACGCAGTCCTCTAAAGCAGGGGTGTCCGAATTATGGCCCATGGGCCACACGTAGCCCTTCAGCCATGGTATTATGGGCCTTGAAGGCCAAGCAATCCAGTTGAGGTTTATATCAAGAGGGATTGAATAGAAAAACTAAAGAGTCAAGGTCACTCAGGCCACATTTGGAATATTTTGATCAATTGTGGCTCCTTACTTTAAGATGGTTTATAATAGCCCTGGAGAAAGTGAAACACAGATTTACCACAATGATACCAGAGCTGAGGAATCTGAGTTACAAGGCTAGAGTAACTAGGTCTATATTCTCTTGAAGTGAAGATTGAGGGGAGTATTTGTTAGAGGTGTTCAGAATAATATAAGGAATAGACAAAGTATTCCATTGGTCGGAAAACTGAAGACAAGAGCCCATGATCTCAAAATTAGCAATCGTTTGCTTAGAGGAAACTTCTTCACACAAGAGGGTTATCGGGATGTGGAATGTAGTGATTGAAACTAAATGGATTACAGCATTCAAAATGGTACTGCATAATTACTTTAAAAAGTATTAAAAGGTATGGGAGAAAGCAGGAAAATGGGACTATGTAAAATCAGTCCTCAAGAGAGGCTTAAAATCAACACAGCCATAAAGGGTCAAATTGCCTCCTGCTAAATTTCTGTTTTTCACACGTTTTATATCTTTTAATTGGTAGTTTATCCTGTTGAATTTTGTGGGCCTGTAGTCTTTGAAAAGGGCTCTTGTTAGCATTGTTGCCTCATTGGTGGATAAATCCTGAATCAGAACACCAAGATCTGTCAACATCAGCAACTCGAGATATATGCAACTTAGTGGGATCATGGATTGAATCTTTATATTGCATTAAGTAATTCTATGAGCTAGAATACAAAAACTAGTCAACAGGAAATTTATAGTGCAAGTAGGTTTCTTTGCCCAATTCCATACTGCTAAACTATCTCATCTACGTAGATTAATTTGAATTCAGTGCTCCATGGTACAATTAGGCTCCTATTGCAGCTACATTCTCCCATGGGTATTTGACAAAATATTTTTGAAATATATTGGCCCAGAATTTGCTGCCAAAATAATGATGAGGCTAATGGTGCTCGCCGTTATTTATGCGCAAATGGTACAGCAGCTTCAGGCGGGGGGCCTGAAATTAAATGCGGATATCCAAAAGTTGCCATCCAAGTTATGCCGCTCCGCCATTAGCTTTGCGGAAACGGCATCTCGCTGTCTGCCTCACCACTGAAATGCACTGAATGGCATGAAGTTGCTGTTTTTGCATGGTAGATAGGAACTAAACTCGCCACAGAAAGTTAAGTCTCATCATTACAGTGTTAAGTACCCTTTTAACTTTTTTTTTAAACAATGTGATAATTGTTAATTACTGCCAATCAACCTCTCTAGCACTGAAAATTAACCATTACAAGTGTGGAGTCTCATTCCTTCAGGTTTTAATTGTTGTTGGAGATTTTAAAAATGTAACATTTTTTAGTTTTCCTTTGTCTCTTTTTTTCCTCTCTCTTAATCCAATCTTTCTTACCCTCTCTTTATTTCTCTTTCTGTACCTGATTTGACATTGAATTCACCCACTCTAATTTACACTTGCTTCTCAGTCCTTGTGCAGTTTATTTCACAATCTTTCAATCTGATTGGTTAAGGAGATATATAGTTGCTTGCCCTGTTCACTCAGGTCCCAGATGCTCTGTTTCCCTCACTGCGACATTACCAGCTCACACTTTCAGCAACTTGCCATGCAAAAAATTTAAAAACCTAAACGTCCACGGGCAAGTCTAACTAACGGCAGTCGCCATTTGATGCCTTGCTACGCAAATTATGGCCCAATAATTCGGTTCACATTTTATGTTCAATATAAATAGGACTGCTGCAAAGCTTCAATTGCCAGCTGGCAATTCTTTGTTTCAGCGCCACCTGGACTCAGCCCTCAACCTGGATTTTTTTAAAATTTTGAAATCACATCCCACTGCTCCAGATGCTGTAACAGACATCTGCAGGGAGATTATTGAGGGAAAACTTCTGGGACTACGATTTAGGATTTTTAAAAAAAATGTGTGTAGTGAAGTTAAGGTGAATGAAAAGATGGTTTGGATTGTATTACTGACTGAAGAGTAAAAATATGTCCTATGGTTGGTGTATATATTTTTAAAGTTTGCAGAACTGAAGTTGAAATGCACTTCATCATGTTTTCTGCAACATCCAAAATAACTGTCAGGCTCCAATGTGTCTGGCTGGTCCCTTGATCTTGTTTAATTAAGATGAGGTAAATTGTGAATTTATGCACAGCATGAGACACAGTTCTGGAGTGCATTTGATGTTTTGGCACCCATAGCTGAACCAAAAAAAGAGGTCCCTGCTGAAGTTCTACATCAGCATTCTATGCTGTTTTTTGTAACATAATTAATTTTAAAGTAATATTAGGACTGATAACATGATTTCTGGGTGTCCCCAGCAGTACTGATAGGCAATTCTGGCATCAAAAAAAAGTTTTTGGCTGTTGCAGGGAAAATGATCTTGGATTCATCCCAGAATCCTCGAAGAGGATATTTTCCAAGGCACCATAAAGTCACTGCAGGTGCAGTTTCGGCAAGAATTCTTAAAATCACAAGCCTATTTCTACTAATGAAAAATATCACAGCAGTTTTATGCTTTAATGGATTTTCTACATTGTATTGTTCTCTACTTTGTAGTGAATTATAGGATATTCTTTATGCTTCATTGTGCTGTTCAACTGCCATCTTGCATTTATTATTTCCACAATTCAGAGGAGATCGAAGACATAGTGCAAGCCTCCATAAATTCCACTACACAATTTACTGCAATTGGGGTAATTGCTAGGGTGCTGTAACCTCAAAGAGCAGAATATGCAAAATGTACCCTTCCAGTTCATGGAGACAAGGTTTTTTCAAAGAGAAAACTCTACATTAAAAAGTCCAAATTTTCACTTCAGCTATGTTAATATAAACAAATATATACTGTTCTAAAGCAATATCAACCTGCATTTATATAGGGTCATTAAAAACATCCCAAGTCGCTTCAAAGATGTAAGGAAGCAACGGACGCCAAGTCAAAGAACGAGCTATTAGGAGGGGTAACCAAGAGCTTGGTTGAAGAGATGGGTTATAAAGAGGATCATAGGAAAGTGAAATGGAGCAGCGGAAGGGTTTAGGAAGGGAATTTCAAACCGCGGGGAGTCAATTCCAAAGCAGTGAGAGGTCTTTTCCCATTCCTCGCCTGAAAGTGCCAATTCTTGCTGGGGACACTTGTGCAGGTGCCAATATCCCTCCGGTACTTGATTTTCCGGATAAATACTCAATGTGGGTCAGGATGCAGGCTGCAGAGTTTTTGATGAGTTGAAGCCTGTAGGAGGGAGGCCAGCTGGGACAGCATTAGAGAAACCAAGCCTCAAAGATATGAAGACTTATAGACTAGAATTTCTGTGGCAGAATATCTGAACAATGATAAAGAGATGGAAGAAAGCATAGTCACGGAGCAGAGATTAGGAACATTATTCTGCATTAAGGAATGGCTAAACATTGTGTGCTCTGGAATGGCAGACTGGGGATTAAATCTGGGATCATCCTGGATTGTATAGTTCAGTGCTACACCAGGAGTGCACTTACCAAGTGAACTAATGGAAGTAATAGTAAAAACAAATCTTGAAACACGGATTGGTGCTTCAGTATTTTAAACCCAGGTCTTGTTAAGCGTCTTCACTCATCAAATCCATCTGGTTTAAAAATTGTGGAAAAATCTGTTTGAGCTTTTGTAAGTTTCCATCATTTTTTTTTATAATTTCCAAGAAGCAGATGCTGTAGCAGTGGAGCACTCTGTGTGTTTGTTTTCCACAAAGAACTTTGTCACATATCATGCTGAGTTGCAAAATTATTTGCAACTTGATATGTAAAGGTCGAGAAATATTATCCCCATTTTTGATTAAATTAAGCATGGAATTCAACTGTACCCAGTGTAAAAAGTTTTTTGGAACAGGATGCAATTATGATTTCATGCTACAAAGTGTTAGTCTGATCAATCAGCAAAATTAAACGGGCGGAATATAGTGGCAACTTCCGCTTATTAAGTAAACAAACAATAATGCTGTCACAAAAATGTTGTTTCTTATTTTCTGCACTTTGCGAATAACGATTTTAGGAGGAATTAAACTTCTTTCCTTGGTTGATTTTCTGTATAATTGTGGCTAAAATTGGCTGTGGGAGAATACGCAGCTGTTTTACTCCAATCATCATAGCAGAGCCATAGACAACCATAATTACTCGTCCCATTTAAAATGTGCACAGATGTGAGTCTAAGATAGAAGGCATGCCATCCATACCAAAAATTTACCAGTTTTATGACTTTCAACGGGACATGCACCGTTGGACAGTAAGGGGCAAAGAGGGGGAGGAATTTTTGAAGTGTGTTCAGGAGAACTTTCTTGACCAGTACGTTTTCATCCCAACGAGGAAGCAGGCATTGCTGGATTTGGTTCTGGGGAATGAGGTGGGCCAAGTGGAGCAAGTGTCAGAGGGGGAACATTTAGGGAACAGTGATCATAGTATCATAAGGTGCAGAATAGCTACGGAAAAGGACATGGACCATTCTAAAGTAAAAATACTCAATTGGAGGAGGGCTAATTTCAGTGGGATGAGAACAGATTTGGACCGGGTAAATTGGAATCAAAGGCTGGCAGGCAAAATTGTAACTGAACAACGGGCGGCCTTTAAGGAGGAGATAGTTCGGGTATAATCTAGGTACGTTCCCACGAGGGAGAAAGGTAGGAGAACCAAAGCCAGAGCTCCTTGGATGACAAAAGAGATAGAGAGTAAGATGGAGCAGAAAAAAGGGACATATGACAGATGCCAGGTTGATAACACAGGCTGAATATAGAAAGATCAGAGGGGAAGTGAAAAAGGAAACAAGAGGGGCAAAGTGAGCATATGAGAATAGACTGGCGGCCAATATAAAAGAGAATCCAAAAGTCTTCTGTAGGCATGTAAACAGTAAACGGGAAGTAAGAGGAGGGGTGGGGCCGATTAGGGACCAAAAAGGAGATCTACTCATGGAGGCAGAAGGCATGGCCGAGGTACTAAATGAGTACTTTGCATCTATCTTTACCAAGGAAGAAGATGCTGCAAAGTCTCAGTGAAGGAAGATGTAAGTGAGATAACGGATGGGCTAAAATTTGATAACGAGGAGGTACTAGAAAGGCTAGCTATACTTAAAGTAGATAAATCACCCTGTACAGATGGGATGCATCCTAGGTTGCTGAGGGAAGTAAGGGGGGAAATTGCAGAGGTACTGGCCATAATCCTCCAAATATCCTTAGATACGGGAGTGGTGCTAGAGGACTGAAGAATTGCAAATGTTAAACCCTTGTTCAAAAAAGGTGCAAGGATAAACCCAACAACTATAGGGTAGTCAGTTTAACCTCAGTGGTGGGGAAACTTTTAGAAACAATAATCCGGGACAAAATTAGCAGTCACTTGGACAAGTGTGGATTGATTAAGGAAAGCCAGCATGGATTTGTTAAAGGCAAATCGTGTTTAACCAACTTGATAGAGTTTTTTTGATGAGGTAACAGAGCAGGTAGATGAAGGCAATGCAGTTGACGTGGTGTATATGGATTTTCAAAAGGCTTTTGATAAAGTGCCTCATAATAGGATTGACATCAAGATTGAAGCCCATGGAATAAAAGGGGCAGTAGCAGCATGGATACAGAGTTGGCTGAGTAACAGGAAACAGACAGTAGTGGTGAAAAGCGTTTTTCAGTCTGGAGGAAGGTGTACAGTGGTGTTCCCCATGGGTCGGTACTACGACCACTGCTATTCTTGAAATATATTAATGACTTGGACTTGGGCGTACTGGGCACAATTTCCAAATTTACGGATGACACAAAATTTGGAAGTGTAGTGAACAGAGAGGAGGATAGTGGTAGACTTCAAGAGGATATTGATAGGCCGGTGGCATGGGCGGACACATGGCAGATGAAATTTAACGCAGAAAAATGCGAAGCGATACATTTTGGTAGGAAGAACAAGGAGAGGCAATATAAACTAAATGGTACAATTCTAAAAGGGGTACACGACCAGAGAGACCTGGGGGTATATGTACACAAATCATTGAAGGTGGCAGGGCAGGTTGAGAAAGCGGTTAAAAAAGCAAACGGGATCCTGGGCTTTATAAATAGAGGCACAGTGTACAAAAACAAGGAAGTCATGATGAACCTTTATAAAGCACTGGTTCGGCAACAACTGGAGTATTGTTTCCAGTTCTGGGCGCCACACTTTAGGAAGGATGTTAAGACCTTAGAAAGGGTGCAGAAATGATTTATTAGAATGGTTCCAGGGACGAGGGACTTCAGTTACGTGGATAGACTGGAGAAGCTGGGGTTGTTCTCCTTAGAGCAGAGAAGGGTTCAAAATCACAAAGGGTTTGGATAAAGTAAATAGAGAGAAACTGTTCCCATTGGAGAAAGGGTCAAGAACCAGAGGACATAGATTTAAGGTGATTGGCAAAAGAACCAAAGTTGACATGAGGAGAAACTTTTTACACAGCGACTGGTTAGGATTTGGAATGTACTCCCTGAGAGCTGGTTGAGGCAGATTCAATCATGGACTTCAAAGGGGAACTGGATAAATACTTGAATGGAAAAAATTTGCAAGGCTACAGGGATAGGGCAGGGGAGTGGAACTAGCTGGACTGCTCTTGCATAGAGCCGGCACGGACTCGATGGGCCAATGGCCTCCTTCGTGCTGTAACCTTTCTATGATTCTACGCTATACAGCCAGAGGCTTGGCCTGGGCAGAATCACCCAATCTCTGCATTGCGAAGAAAGGTTTTGAAGCAATGCAAACTTTTTCGTGAACCATATGCCAACATCAGAATTCGCAATGAAACAATACTGACCATGCATATAAGCACTTAGAACTCAAGTCCTGTTTGCCCCACAGACCTGGAAAGAACTTCCATGTACCCATTCCAGAGTAAAGAATGTATAAGCACTACTCAGTACAGAATTGTTTTCCTGGTCTCCAACTAATATACATAATAGAAACATAGGAACAGGAGTTGGCCATTCAGCCATTCAACTCTGTTTTGCCATTAAATTAGATCATGGCTGACCCATATCTTAACTCCATCTACCTGTCTTGGTTCCATAACCCTTAATACCCTTGCCTAACAAAAATCTATTAATCTCAGTTTTGAAATTTTCCAACTGACCTGGCCTCAACACCTTTTCGGGCGAGATTTCCAGATTTCCACTTTGTGTAAAGAAGCGCTTTCTGACATCACACCTGAACGGCCCAGATCGAATTTTAAGGTTATGCCCTCCTTGTTCTGGACTCTCCCACCAGAGAAAATCATTTCTCTCTATCTACTCCATCAAATCATCTAATCAAAGCATCATCGTAGGTACAGCACAGGAGGAGGCCATTCGGCCCATCGTGCCTGTGCCGGCTCTTTGAAAGAGCTATCCAATTAGTCCCATTCCCCTGCTCTTTCCCCATAGCCCTATAAATTTTTTCCCTTCAAGTATTTATCCAATTCCCTTTTGAAAGTTATTATTGAATCTGCTTCCACCATTCTTTCAGGCAGTGCATTCCAGATCATTACAACTCACTGCGTAAAAAAATGTTTCCTCATGTCGCCTCTGGCTCTTTTGCCAATCACTGTAAACCTGTGTACGCTGGTTACCATTGCCTTCAGTACCCGACACAAACTCCGTTCCCTAGCCACAGACTCCATCCCTTTCCCTGGCCATTGTCTGAGGCTGAGCCAGACTGTTCGCAACCATGGTGTCCTATTTGACCCTGAGATGAGCTTCTGACCACATATCCGCTCCATCACCAAGACCGCCTACTTGCACCTTCGTAACACCGCCCGTCTCCAACCCTGCCTCAGCTCATCTGCTGCTGAAACCCTCATCCATGCCTTTGTTACCTCCAGACTGCTATATTCCAATGCTCACCTGGCCAGCCTTCCATCTTCCACCCTCCATACACTTAAGCTCATCCAAAACTCTGCTGCGTATCCTAACTCGCACCAAGTCCCGTTCTCCTATCATCCCTGTGCTCACTGACCTACATTGGTTCCCAGACCGGGAACGCCTCAATTTTAAAATTCTCATCTTTGTTTTCAAACCCCGTTATGGCCTCACCTCTCCCTATCTCTGTAACCTCCTCCAGTCCTACAGCCCTCCGAGATCTCTGCGTTCCTCCAATTCTTGCCTCTTGCGCATCCCCGATTTTAACTGCTCCACCATTGGCTGCTGTGTCTTCAGCTGCCTAGGCCCTAAGCTCTGGAATTCCCTCCCTAAACCTTTCCGCCTCTCTATCTCCTCCTTCAAGACGCTCCTTAAAACCTACCACTTTGACCAAGCTTTTGGTCACCTGTCCTAATACCTCCTTATGTGGCTCGGTGTCAAATTTTGTTTGATAACGGTCCTGTGAAGTGCCTTGGGGTGTTTTACTACGTTAAAGGCGCTATATAAATGCAAGTTGTTGTTACCAACCGTTCTGCCACTGGAAACAATTTCTCCTTAATTACTTAATCAAAACCGTTCATAATTTTGAACACCTCTATCAAATCTCCCCTTAACCTTCTCTGTTCTAAGAAGAACAACCCCAGCTTCTCCAATCTCTCCACATAAATAAAGCACCTCATCCCTGGTACTATTCTAGTAAATCTCTTTTGCACTCTCTCTAAGGCTTTGACAGCCTTCCTAAAGTGTGGTGCCCAGAGTTGAGGCCTAACCAGTGTTTTATAAAGGTGCAGCATAACCTCCTTGCTTTTGTACTCTATGCCTCTATTAATAAAGCCCAGGATCCTATATGCTTTTTTTTTTTAGAAACAGTCTTCTCAACTTGTCCTGCCACCTTCAAAGATTTGTGTATGTGTACCCCAGGTCTCTCTGTTCCTGCACCCCCTTTAAAATTGTACCATTTAGTTTATATTGCCTCTCCTCATTCTTCCTACCAAAATGTATCAATTCACACTTCCCCACATTAAATTGCATCTGCCATGTGTCTGCCCATTTCACCAGTCTATCTATGTCCTCCTGAAGTCTGTTACTATCCTCCACATTGTTTACTACATTTCCGAGTTGTGTGTCATCTGCAAACTTTGAAATATACCTTCTATACCCAAGTCCAGGTCATTAATATATATATTAATACTGACCCCTGGGGAACACTACTGTTTACTTCCTTCCAATCTGAAAAACGACCATTCTCCACTACTCTCTACTTTCTGTCCCGTAGACAATTTTGTATCGACGCTGCCGCTGTCACTTTAATCCCATGGACTTTCATTTTGCCAACAAGTCTATTATGTGCTACTTTATCAGGTGCCTTTTGAATGTCCATATACACATCAAACACACTACCCTCATCAACCCTCTCCATTACTTCATCAAAGAATTCAATCAAGTTATTCAAACACAATTTTCCTTTAACAAATCTGTGCTGACTTTCATTTATTAGCCCATACTTTTCCAAGTACCGATTAATTTTGTCTCGGATTATTGTCTCTAAAAGTTTCCCCACCACCAACGTTAGGCTGACTGGCCTGTAATTGTCAGATTTATCCTCCTCTCCCTTTTTGAACAGGGGTGTGACATTTGCAATCCATCAGCCCTCCAGCACTGTCCCCATATCTAATTAAACACTTCAATTAGATCACCCCTTAATTTTTTATACTCAAGGGAATACAAGCCTCGTCTATGCAACCTGTCCTCATAATTTAACCCTTTTAGCAAAGGTATCATTCTGGTGAATCTCCAGAGAGGGTGCAGAAAAGATTTACTGGAATGGTTCCAGAGATGAGGGTCTTCAGTTACATGGATAGACTGCAGAAGCTCAGATTGTTCTCCTTACAGCAGAGAAGGTTAAGAGATTTGAAAGAAGTGTTCAAAATCATGAAGGGTTTAGATCAAGTAAATAAAGAGAAGCTGTTCCCATCGGTGGAAGGGTCGAGAACCAGAGGACAGAGATGTAAGGTGATTGGCAAAAGAACCAAAGGCGACATGAGGAAAAACTTTCTTTTTTACGCAGCGAGTAGTTATGATCTGGAATGCACTGCCTGAAAGGGTGGTAGGAGCAGATTCAATTGTGGCTTTCAAAAAGGAATTAGATAAATACTTGACTGGAAAAAAATTGCAGGGCTATGGGAAAAAGCGGGGAAAGGGACTAATTGGATTGCTCTTATCAGGGGCCAGCACATGCTTGATGGGCCTAATGGCCTCCTTCTGTGCTGTAACAATTCTATGATACCAAGGTCAATATATTCATCCTGAGGTGCAGTGCCCAGAACTGAATGCAGTACTCCAGATGGGGTCTAACCAGAGCTCTGTACAACTGCAACATAACTTCCACCCCTTTGTATTCCAGCCCTCTTGAAATAAAGGCCAATATTCCATTAACCTTTAAAATTATTTTTTGTACCTGTCCACTAGCTTTTAGTGATTTCTGTACTTGGCCCCCTAAATTTTTCTGCTCATCCACAGTTACTAATTTCTCACCATTTAGAAAATACTCTGATCGATCTTTCTTAAGTCCAAAGTAAATGACCTCACATTTTCCCACATTGAACTCCATCTCGTACAGTTTTGCCCACTCATTTAATCAAGTAAAACAATGAAGTTTCTTCCGAAAGTAAGCATTAAATATCTTGGAAGATCGACCAAATATCTTCTCTCCACTTTTCCAATGTTCTTATGTAGAAGATGAAAAGGAAGTATGCAAAACTCAGAAAAATCCTTCCTTCCTTTTTCTCCACCCAAATCCAAATAGAGTGTTTGGGTTCAGAGCAGGTTAAAAAGCAACTATCATTGTAACCTAACATTCAAGTTTGTGTTAATTAGGCTTTTAAATTACACAATTTAAATGAAAAAATTAGTCTGACTATAGGTTCCTTATAAAAAACGTACAAACCCCTCTCCAAAAAAATCTAACTGATACGAATTCAAACACTGCTTCCCCTACCATTCTATAAGAAATTAATTATATTTCTATTTTTCCTCAGCTATCATTTGCTTCCCTCTTTTTACTTGGACTCGCTGTGTCAGCTAGCAGCAGCAATTCACTACGAGGCAAGAGAACAAGTCACACGATTGGGATCAAGCAATACAGGAACTAAAAAAAAACTCCTATCCCAAACACTCTTCCAACGCATCTCAATTTGCTTATCTTTTCAGTTTAAAGCTAAAAATGTGGGGATGGAAAAATCTCTATTCATGGATGTTGTATGCGGTACTTTTACCAGCCACACATGCTTTTGTTTGGAGCAAAAGGGAACTGAGTCATTTCCTCTGCCCCCTCACTAATTCAGCTACCATTTGCCACTAAATCAGATATAATATTTGCCTCCAGAGTAAAAAACCTACCCAACATTCTCCTTCCATGCCAGCTTTACATCTGAAGAAATTCCATTGCAACAGCAAAACAGTTATCCCATTACGCACCATGGTGCCTGGAAACCCACATTTGCATCAATATTGTATGTCACTCACAGGGGGAAAAGAATCTAGTCATTTCACAATGACGGTACAGAATTTACTCATTTTTCAATACAGTACTACATGCCTCATCCATTGGCAAAATGTATATTATTAAAAAGCAAGGGCAGGGCACTTGAAGCATGATCCCCATCAAGCACATATTCAAAAACAAATTCAGAGGCAGTTACGGGGGCTAATATTTTTGATACAAAAAAGTAGAGAAAGTTGCTTGGAAAGGAATTGACAAATATTGCATTAGAAGGTGAGACACAGAACAATGAAAACTGTGACTGAAAAGAATGAGATGTGGATGGCATTAAGAGTGTGCAGATTAGCAAATAGGTGAAAAGATTAACATGGAGAGCACAGAATTCACATCTGTAAGTGAAAGCTCTGCTGTAACCTAGAATAATTTCATATGATCTTCAATTGGACATAAAACAAGCTACAATATAAAAGGTGTGAACATTAACAGTTTCAATGCACTGCATTTAATATACTGTCATTTTTATAGATAGAACAAATAAAGTGCAGTTAGAGCATTTACATAGCTTGTTTTTTGCAAGATAGAATATATTCTGGATCTGCAGAACATGCAGTGAAAGATCACCTTATTTCAAATGTTGAGGTACAAAGGAATATCAGATTAAATCACAAAATTCAACTGCGAGCACCCAGCACCCTTTGCATCTGCCATAATAGCCACCAAACAAAATGGAATCAAACCATTCCCACTCATACTGCCTGTATAGATTAGATATTAAAAAGAATGCTCCAGTCAAAAAGAAAAAGAAAAAAGACTTGCATTTATATAGCACCTTTCACAAGCTCTTTTAAGCGTGGGTGACAGCAGGCTATTCTTCATAGAGGACAACACAGCCATCTTTTTTCAACAGCTACATGGCTGTACATTCCAGCAAGGACCACCAGATAACAAACTGTAACCTGACCAATAGCCTATTAGTTCCCCTTCTTTGCCCAGGTTGCACCCTCACCACCTTCCCGGCTAAATTCAGCTGACTCAGAACAGATCACGAATAAAATCTAGGAGGTTCCTGGTCTGTTTGAATATCTAGTACATTATCAGTTGAGCTCTAATATTTTTTTTCTTCCAAATATGCCACTCATTAATTAATTGGTGACTGCTAGATGGGTAGAATATTAGTTTTACTGAACCATTAATGAGTTCAAATAATTCTATAGGAGCTGAATATCTAATTTTTCTTCCTGCTTTTCCCAAAAATTTACTCATGATGACTAGACCAAAACATTTACCAGAAAAGGCCTTCAATTTCAGTATTTTTTCATCTACTTACTGCACTGGCATGTATCAGCAAAGAGGACTACAAGCAGATGTATGCAATCTTAGATGAATCACTACAACGGTTAACCGGATCAGGATCAAAGATTTTCAAATTCCTACTGTAAACAGAAACTTGGACCTGTGCCAGGTTCTCACTTTAGCAAAATGGTGTTTTGAATGCCGCTGTACACACTTCATTAAAAAGTGTAACTGTGAAGAGCAGTTCATCACTATGGGGGCAATTTAGTTAGGAGTTGCTCAGTTGCTAGTGTTTGATGTAATAATATGACATAATTACTTAACTGGTGTAACAACTTCATAGGGTGTTACATACAATCACAGAATTATAGAACAGCACAGAAATGGGCCATTCCATCCATCAAATCTACGTCAACGTTTTTCTCCACTTTAGCTCAAAGTCACACTCATGCTTGGTTGCCATACTATTTAATATTACCCTTTGCAAGCAACTATTTAATTCTCTTAAAAGAATTTATGGACTCTTATCATTTATCCCCAACAAACAATACAAATTATGAAAGCAATGACTCATTCTAAAATCTTACTAATTAATCTATAATTTTAAAAATACTGAGCAAACAGATGTTAACAGTTGATGAGTTAATGATCACACCAATTGGTGAAGTATGGTATTTTTTATTCTATGGGAAGCAGGTTTGAATGTACTTGGTCTGTGGTCTGGTCATCCAACACCAGATCCAGTTCAACCACCTCTGGCAATATTGCTTGCCCTCTCACCTGCCAAATTCTTCTACTGTTACATCTGAACCACAGATGTTTATGGCACAGAATGAGGTCATTTGCCCATTTTGTTTGTGCAAGCTCTTTGCTGAGTAGTTCAAAATGAATCCCATTGCCTGCTCTCTCCCCAAAGCCATGTTTTTAAAAAAATGAATTCCCAGGTTGTGAGCGTCACTGGCAAAGCCAGCTTTTATTGCTCATCTCTAGTTACTCTGATGAGTTAGTGGCTTGCTAGGCCACTTCAAAGGGCAGTTAGGATTCAACCACGTTGGGTGTGGGATTGGAATCACATATAGGACAGACTGGGTAAGGACAGTTCCTTCCGTAAAGGACATTAGTGGACCATTTGGGTTTTTACGACAATCTGATAGCTTCATGGTCATTTTTAAACTCATACCAGCTTTTTATTTCCAGAGAGTTTTTTTAAAAAGGAATCTAAATTCTCAAACTGCCATGATGGTGAACTCATGTTCTCTGCATTACTAGTCCAATAACATAACCACTAGACTACAGTACCTGCTATGGCCACTGTTTCAAATGTCTATCCACTTTTCCTATAAAAGATGCAATTGTCTCAGCCTCAACAACTGTGGCAAAGTATTCCAACTCTGCGTAAATAAATTTATTCTAATGTCTCTCTTCACTCTTATTGACAATTTTAAATTGATGACCCCTCATCACCGATTCCCCATTCACCTTATCAAAATCTGTCATAACTTTAAAATTGTTTATTAAATCTCTCCAGTGAAAAATAGTCCCAACACCTCAAGTTTCTTCACATATAGTTTCTCATCCCTCACATCATCCCGGTAAATTTCTGCTGTACACCCTCTGTGGCCTTCATGTTCTTTCCATAATGTGGTCCCCAAAACTGTGCACAGTAGTCCAATTTTATCATAAATTCTGTGTTGTTGTACTCTACACTCCTAATTATAAAACTCAAAATGCTACTGGCCTAATTCGATGGTTTTAATCTATCTGCACTTGCGCTTTTAAGGAATTAGGAATTTGCACCTCAAGGTCTCTCCTCTTCCACTTCCATGGAGGGAAAGAACAATCCCCTTTATCCTCACCTTCAAACCTTAGTGTGAGGACCTCTAGAATTTCCGCATCTTTAAAACTGAAACTTTGTCTTAGGTGCCTCAGCCTCCTTATGCCCCACTGCCTCCTCCACTCAAATCCACCCAACCAACCCCAGAACAATCTGTAGTTTCTCCTGCATCTCCCATTTAGCTCTCACCAGAATCACTTCATCCATGAAACCTAGCAACTCCTCCTCCCAAGCCCACTGATGTCTTAACTACCCCTCCTCAGGCGACATTATCAGCTGTTCTCTCTTCTCTTCAAAACTGCTGTTATTACATCACTCCTTCAAAAGTCCACTCTGTACCTCTCTGTCCTCTCCAACTACCACCCCATCTCCAACCTCCCCTTCCTCACCAAATTTCTCAAAAATGTCATCACCATCCAATTCCAAACCCACCTTTTTCATCACTGTGTGATCAGAGTTAACTCAGTGCTGAAAGTAGGCTGAAATAATTCAAAGTCACAAATGATATTCTGTGCGTCCATAACCATGATACCTCACCCTCTTTGGTTTCTTTGTGCCCTTTGACATGCTCAACCACTCCACCCTCCTCTACCACTATGTCTCCTCCATGGCCCACTTCTATGTCATGGTTCCTTTCCAATCTATCCCAATGTAGTCACCACATTTTCTGTAATTGCTTCTGCTCCCAGATCCACCCTGTCACCTTCACATGGCCAAGTTTCCATCCTTAGCCCCTTCCTGTTCCATGTCTATATGCTCCTTTCAGCAACATCATTTGTAAGGACTGTGACAGCTTGTATATGTACCGTACTGATACCTAGCTTTACCACTGGACTAAAACCCTCGACTCCACAAATTTTGCTGAACTGTCTAAGCAAAACATTGCATTCACTCTAAATTCCTTTAATACATGGGCTTCTCCTTTTGCCCAGTTCCACCACTGATGGCTGCTCATTCAGTCTCAATGCTGCTTCCCTCTAGAATTCCCTGCCCAGTTCCCTCCACCTTGCCACCTTCTTTTCAGCTTTCAAAAACGTCCTCAAAATCCTTCTCTTCAAATTATGCCCTGACCCTTTCCCTACACTCCTGAACTGTCTCCATTATTTTTCCCCTATTCCCCTCCCGTTGGGCATCCATTTTTTAAAAATTTGTTCTTAGGATATGGGTGACACTGGCAAGGGAGTATTATTTTCCATCCCTAGTTACCTTGAGAACATTTTGAGTAAACCACATAATGTGGGATTGGAATCACATATAGGCCAGACTGGGTAGGGGCAGCAAGTTCCTTTCCTTGAACAACAATGATGAACAAGTTGGGTTTTCATTGCAATCCAGCAGATTTCATGGCCATTTTCTGGTGTTAGACTACAAATGATCAGATTTACTGAATTCAATTTCACAATTTGTTATGGCGGGATTTAAATTTACGACCTCCGTGTTGCCAGTCCAGTACCATAACCATTAAGCAACCAAACCCATTGTTGTGTTCCCCTTAAATGAAAGCACTTTGAGATGTATTCCTGTAAATGGTGTTGTTGCGGGATGTGCAGGAACTTTCTCCAGCTTATCAGTAAGACTGAAGCTTTGCATTCTAACCCTTGACTCCAAACCTATTCCCAGTTGTTTGCTCAGGTAGAACCCAATGGTATGCAACCTTTGTGCCTTAGTTTACTCTAAGCTGAACTTCAAATCTGGTTCATCACCAAGACTGCCAATTCCACCTGAGCAATAGGGCCCATCTTCACCATATCTTACCCACCCCCCCTTTCTGCTGTATTAGCAGTGGCATTGCTTTCAGTCATCATGCTCCAACACAATGGACCACTTCTTCTAAAGCCTTGCACCTTGTCACATCTTTTCACACACCCAAATGTTGCTTCAAATATGCCTTGATCACCTTCCCTAACCCTCCTCTCAAACTCCTACTTGGCCCCACTTAGTGAAACATGCGGTGGTTTACTATGTTAAAGATACTTTGGAAGTTCAACCTGTTGTGGCTCAACTTTAGAGTAAATAATGATTGATCTGCTATGGCTTTACTCATGGTTAAGTCAGATATGTACTGCGCTATAACAACATTAGTGTTATACCTTGTATTGCCAAATTGTTATTCTGCTTTTAAGATGGAGATGTATTTTGTGTGGTTACTTTGTTTGAGGCCACAAAGTCTAATTGCTGGAAGTCGGCACATCCTGAAGTCAATTAGTTCGGTGAGAGAAATGAGGAGGTTGACAAGTGCTTAAAAATTCCTGGCTCCAGGTCAGAAAAAATTGCAGGGATTGTCTGCCTTTCTTTCACACTTTTCATTATAGTGTTATTTCTGTAATATGACATATTAATGCTAAATGCAAGATTTTATATACATACATACATAGATGTTAAATAAACCCATTCCTGTTGGTCATGGTTTCAGGCTGCAGATTTCAATCAAACCTGTACAAATACCTGTGCAAATCTCTTGCAGCTGGAAATCAAAAGTTAGCACATATATCAGGCAGTTAAAGTAATTCCTCCTGGCACATGAAAATGCTCGATTTAGGCCTCAGGGATCATATTCAGTTTAGGTCATCATGACCAAAATGAAAGCATCAATGGGTTTGAACTGTACAAAACTTTGATTTAAGTACAGTAGACACTGTACTGTATTTACCAAAGACGCTCAACCTGTTTCTTGTGAGGTGGAATGATTATAAGTAAAGAATCTTACAACACAAAACAGAGAGAGAGGGAGAAACATCCGAAAGGAAGAGAAAGACAGAGAATGACCCGTTGTATTAAAAACAGATAACTTTTATTCGCTGGTGGGGTTATGTGTAGCATGACATGAACCCAAGATCCCGGTTGAGGCCGTCCTCATGGGTGCGGAACTTGGCTATCGGGGAACACTTCAGCAGTCAAGGACATTCAGCCACCGATCTTCGGGTAAGCGTTCTCCAAGGCGGCCTGTTTTGTGTTCTGGCCGTTTGTATATTCGGTGGTCCTGTAGGTAACACCTCTCTGTCTGAACACTTTGATTGCCTTGACAACGGGCAGTTGGAAAGATTATCTGTAATCACCAGGTATTGTTCTCTGAATATAAATGCAAAACGTTCAAGGATTCCCACATTCACCTGACGAAGGAGAAAGCCTCCGAAAGCTTGTGATTTTCAAATAAAATTGTTGGACTATAATCTGGTGTTGTAAGATTCTTTACATTTGTCAACCCCAGTCCATCACCGGCATCTCCACATTATAAAAAGTGTTACAGTGTAGTTAAAAATAATAGAACTGTTAGCTGAATTGGTTAAAGGAATCCTGATTAGAAAATTAAACTTTAAAAAAATGCTATATGCACAATTAAATATAGTGGAAACTGTTAGTTAACATAAGCACACAGGGGCACAGCATTGGAGGTCAGCTTACATCTAGATTTATAATTATTTTTGAGAAGGGTCAAAAGCAAAAGTTCAGATCTCATCGGTTTTCATATACCATTTAGTGCATTTAGCTTCCCACACTATTAAATCTTCACAAAAACTAGTGCATAAATATATGTTATTCAACATTTTGCCCGATATTGGGAAATATTCCAACCTGCCAACAGGGTAATATTCTGATCTGCAGTCAACTATCAAACTAAATCACGTCACGATGTATATGTGACGAAGAATAGGCATCTCACAGAGAGTGATCCTAGTGGCTGCTAAAAGCGTAGATAGGCCTGGAGAACGTGTCTTGGAGTGCTGAAGGACAAGCCCCAAGAGCTCACTTCTCCCCATGACCTAACAAAAGCTCCAACAATTTGGTAGATGAAGGTTACTCTGCCTTTGAACTTCTGCATGTAAGTGGCAAAATCCCAGATGAGAATACTGGAAAATAACTCCACAGGCAGGAGAAATATGGAGCTTAACTGCTGCAATAGCTCGCACATTTCTAAAGATGAATGTTCAGCTTAAGCATCTCTAGTCATGGGACTGAGCACCCAGACATATTTCTGCAACGTTGTAGAGGATGGATTCCAATACGAAGCTTTTGTTTAAACTGCCCCAGAGTTCACAAATAAGGTTCATTTTTTTCTCTGCAGCCTGCCAAATCAAGATTGCGGCCCATGGAATAAAGGGGGCAGTAGCAACATGGATACTGAATTGGCTAAGGGACAGGAAACAGAGAGTAGCGGTGAACGGTTGTTTTTCGGACTGGAGGGAGGTGTACAGTGGTATTCCCCAGGGGTCGGTGCTGGGACCACTGCTTTTCTTGATATATATTAATGACTTGGACTTGGATGTTCAGGGCACAATTTCCAAATTTGCAGATGACGCAAAACCTGGAAGGGTATTAAACAGTGAGGAGGATAAAGATAGACTTCAAGAGGATATAGACAGACTGGTGACATGGGCAGACAGGTGGCATATGAAATTTAATGCAGAAAAATGCGAAGTGATACATTTTGGTAGCAAGAACGAGGAGAGGCAATATAAACTAGAGGGCACAACTCTAAAAGGGGTTCAGGCACAGAGAGATCTGGGGATATATGAACACAAATCATTGAAGGTAGCAGGACAGGTTGAGAAAATGATTAAAAAAGTTTACGGGATCCTGGGCTTTATAAATCAAGGCATAGATTACAAAAGTATGGAAGTCATGATGAATCTTTATAAAACACTGGTTCGGCCACAACTGGAGTATTGTGTCCAGGTCTGGGCACCACACTTCAGGAAAGATGTGAAGGCCTTAGAAAGGGTGCAGAAGAGATTTACTAGAACGATTCCAGAGTTGAGGGACTTTAGTTACGTGGACAGACTGGAGAAGCTGGGGTTGTTTTCCTTGGAACAGAGATGGTTGCGAGGAGATTTGATAGAACTGTTCAAAATCATGAAGGGTCTAGACAGTGTAGATAGAGGGAAACTGTTCCCATTGGCCAGGGACCAAAGAATACAGGTTTAAGGTGATTGGCAAAAGGTGACATGAGGAAAAACTTTTTTACACCGCGAATGGTTAGGATCTGGAACACACTGCCCGAGGGGGTGGTGGAGACAGATTCAATCATGGCCTTCAAAAAGGGAACTGGATAAGTACTTGAAAGAAAAAAAAATTGCAGGGCTACGGGGATAGGACGGGGCATGGGACTAGCTGGATTGCTCTTGCATAGAGCCGGCAGACTCGATGGGCTGAATGGCCTCCTTCCATGCTGTAACCTTTCTATGATCCTATGATTCTAAATGGCAGTACAATCCCACCAGACTCAACTTTTCCAACACCTTCTTTTAGGCCTGCCGAGCTCCAGCCAATAGAAATTCCACCTCCTTCAAAACTCCGCTGGCCGCATCTTGTCCCACACCAAGTCCCATTTGCCTATCTCCCCCATCCTCACCAACTACTATTAGCTTCCTAATGCACTAAATTCAAAATCCTCAATTTCATTTACAAATCTCTTGATGCCTCGCCCAACTACCTCTGTAACCTCTTCAAGCCCTATGACTCAGCTGGTGCCCATTAGCCCTCCAACTCTAATCTCCCCACACACCCCCACCGTCAGTGGTAGCCAACTTTGCCCAACTTTCTGTAACTCCCTTTATAAACCAGTTGATTTATGACAAGTGCACTTCAATTGATACTTTCAAATTCATAGAAAAAATGTTGAGACAAATTCAGTGAAGCAGTCAAGATCAAATACTTTACCTAGGACCTTGCCAGCAGATTATTTTAGTACTGTAACCAAATACTCCAACTATTACTGAAAATCTTGATACATCATAAAAACATTGCAGTTTCCAAGTTCAGTGTCTGTACAGTACATGTTGACAGCATGCTAAATAAATGTTGTTCAGATTAAATTCTCCATCTAATACATCAACTGTCCAGTCAATAAATGGAATTATTCTAGCTGTGCATCTGCGTTACAATTTCATTCATGATCTGCAGTAGAAAAATGTTTGAAGGACAAATTTAAATGCATATACAGTACAAATTCAGCCCCAGGGCATCTAGTTTGATGTCATTATGTTTAGAAAGTTGTGACTTCAACACAACTTTAATTCTAGTCTTATTATACACTTTCATCTATAATGAGATTATTTTCCTTTTAAAGTGAACCATTTTTAGCCATTTTCTAGCACAACTGTGCATCCCCACCCAGCTATAGGGCGAACCTCACCCCATTTCATAGACATGATGTGGAGATGCCGGTGATGGACTGGGGTTGACAATTGTAAACAATTTTACAACACCAAGTTATAGTCCAGCAATTTTATTTTAAATTCACAAGCTTTCGGAGGCTTCCTCCTTCGTCAGGTGAACGATGTGCACCTGACGAAGGAGGAAGCCTCCGAAAGCTTGTGAATTTAAAATAAAATTGTTGGACTATAACTTGGGTGTTGTAAAATTGTTTACATTTCATAGACAGAAGAGAGTACAGGTCAAATCCAATAGTTCATTACCATGTCTGTAATGATAGTTTAAATCAGAGGTTGGACATTGGGGAAAATATGTTGGGTTCAGTGTGTATAAAACAAAGATCTACAAATTATTAAAAATTCCATCAAAATCAAGATTTTAAGAAACTGTACTGTCAAATTGAAATGCTACACATCACTGTACCTATGAAACAAGAAAAATGTCTTGATTCGCCTCCTCCCTTCCTGGAAAAAACAAATAACGTTTGCTTATTGTAAGGAAAAACACTAAATTTTCATTTGTATGAACTACTAGGCTAGAGAAGCAAACAATCTATTAAATGGAAAGAAATGGCATTGGGATAACTAGTTAATCAATGAAATAAGTTTAAATATTGGACTTCATTTGATGTAGCCAAATATAATGATTTTACAGTACTTGTAATAACCGAGTACAAAGTGGTGTGTGACAAACCGATTGGCCCTCTTCAGTGGAACTATGTAAATCACTGTTTTTCTAAAAATCTGGCATGTGCAGACTCATCATTAGGCCTACTGTTTGACTGCTCCTGCCTCATTGTGCTAATTGCATCGTTGCTATGGGGATAATGGTTCATAGAGCGTGGCACTGCCTGGCCACCCGGATTACAACCTTAAAAATCAAATCCAGTGGTTTTCTGACTGCTAGATTTAAAATGCACGACTCGTGACCACCACAGCAGTATATGAACGTGCTTTTGTAAAATCATACATAGCAAAAAGGTTTCTGACAAGGTGCCTTCTCCTCCCCCCACCCCCCAAATCCTTCATCCGAAACACAAAGAAGTGCATTGGAACATTTGAAAACCACTAATCTCTTTCGATTCTGAACTTTACCGAGATGATCTCAACTAATCTCCGCCCATGTTTTGTAGCAAGCATGCAGGAGAGTACAAAACCAGTTTATTTTTCAAGAAAACAACTGATATAACTAACTTCACACAACGGCGGGTGCAGCAATACGATCAAAGGTAACATTGCGTCTTACACAGTGAAGTCACAATTTTAAAGTGATCTGAAGTTCCCACCGTTCATAAAATCATTCCTCTTCCCCCATAAAGCATTAAGACCATGCCATTAACTATACGCTTTTCTGTCAAATGATGTTTGTTTACCAAAACCCAAATTCTGAAAACGCAAAAAACAACTTAGCAATAATGTGTGAGAAAACAAAACGTCGATTCCACATTGAATACAATAAGGAGTATCCGATTTCTATCACTATATTGCAAATTAAAATCCGACCTGATATGTTTTAATAGGAGTTTGAGAGAAAACAAAGACTGATTTAACCTATTTCCCCTCTTGTTGCACTCCCCCCCCCCCCCCTTTTACAAATCACCAAGACAAGTTCTTCTACTGCTACCACACTGGCAATGTGCATCCTACCGTATACTCGTTCGTTAGTCGACTGAATCTCACCGCCTCCCCGGGTTCAGTTCAAACTCCTTCAGCTCGAAGCAATCTATTTAAATTCTTGCAACCTACCGGCGGTGACAAAAAGATAAAACACGGCGCTCTCGCGGCACAGCGGTCAAGGCGCGCAGTGGAGCCCTCGCAGCCGTGCTCCTTACAGCAGCCGCATCTCCGCAATGACTCGTCTGGGAGGAGATGAACATTTCACAACAGGTTAGGGCTTCTCACTGCAGGGATCCCGACAGCTTCTGCAGCAACTCGGACATTTCTATTGGTAATTATGTGTATTTTTTCTCTCTTTTGCACGGTATCGCTGCTCCAGCCTTGACACAGTGTATCAGCGCCGTGTGCCTGCGATCTGTTGCTGCTATCCGATTGTATCGAACGTAGTGTCGTTCAGACTTTCGCATCTCACGGCGCATGCACATCACTCTGCACGACCCAGCGCGCTGTTGTTGATGCAGCCTGGGAGATGGAGTCCTTTTTCTTCACTCTGTTTCGAGGCAGTTGTGCCGTCCGCATGAGGTGATGCATGAGGCAGATCTGTCAGTCCTGAAAGAAGTCATGTCAGGACACGTATTTTTTCCGCAGTGACCCAGGTTACAAACCGTTTAAACGTAAGGTCGGTGTATTTTATCTTTCACAATGCTAGGTCGCATTTTAAAAGCAAAGAGTGATTGCCACTCCAAACAAGTAACATATCGCGTTACATCGAAACTACAGCACAGAAACAGGCCATTCCGCCCAACTGGTCTATGCCTGCATTTATGCTCCTTGCGAACCTCCTCCCTACTTCATCATACCCTTCTATTCCTTTCTCCCTCATGTGAGGCTGAGGTATAAAATTATGAGGGGTCTAGATAGAGTGGACTGGAAGGACCTATTTCCCTTAACAGAGAGGTCAATAAACAGGGAGCATAGATTTAAAGTTATTGGTAGAAGGATTAGAGGGGAGTTGAGGAGAAATGTTTTCACCCAGAGGGTGGTGAGGGTCTGGAACTCACTGCCTGAAAGGGTGATAGAGGCAGTAACCCTCATCGAATTTAAAAAGTACTTGGATATGCACTTGAAGTGCCATAGCCTACATGGCTACGGACCAAGAGCTGGAAAGTTGGATTAGACTGGATAGCTCTTTTTCGGCCGGCACGGACACGATGGGCTGAATGACCTCCTTCTGTGCCGTAAATTTCTAGCTTTCCCTTAAATGCATCCAAGCTATTTGCCTCAACTATTCCTTGTGGTAGCACGTTCCACATTCTTACCACAGAAGTATAGAAGTTTCTCCTGAATTCCCTATTGGATTTATTGGTGACTGTTTTATATTTATGACCTCTAGTTTTGGATTCCCTGACAAATGCAAATATTTTCTCTACATCTACCCTATCAAACCCTATCATTATCTTAAAGACCTCTATCAGGTCACCCCTCAGCTTTCTCTGAGAAAAGAGTCCCAGCCTGTTCAGCCTTTCCTGATAAGTATATCCTCTCAGTTCTAGTATCATCCTCGTGAATCTTTTTTGCACCCTTTTTGCATTTGACAGGTCCCAGCACATCCTCAGCACACTATTGGTTGTATTCTGACTTCAGACAAATCTGAGTGTTTGAACCCTTCATTTCACATCCTGCAAAGCAAAATTAAGTGAAGTTGTATCAGTTTAAATTCATGGGTGTGTTTTTTAATTAAAATGTTCACACTGTTCAATTCTTTTCTGTTTTTTTTCCGAACTGCAACATACCTGAAACAAATCATATCAAAACAGTTGGTGTTATGATTTGATAAAATTAATTGTTGAAGTGTATTTTGCGGAGGTTTTAATTAAAAAATATATGTGTACGATATTTGAGGATAAGGAAGACCATTTTGATTATCTTAGTTCATCCATCTAGAAATAACCTATAATCTCCACATGACAGAATCCAATTGTTTCTAAGGTTTTTGCTTCCATAACTCCACCCAAAAGTCCATTCCACGTACTGATCACTCTTAAACAAAACCAGAAAATGTTGGGAACACTCAGCAGGTCACACACAGCATCTGTGGAGTGAACAGGCAAGTTAATGTTTCAGGTATGGACCTTTTGTCAAAACTTGAAATCCTTAGTAAAAGGCAAAAGATTTATACAATCTGAGGAGAAACCAGAGTATACTAAGATATTACAGATGAACAGCATTTAAAAAGGAACAAGGGGAAGGGGAAAAACACAAAACACACACAAACACACACACACACACAGGAAAAGAAATAGAATGACCTGTAAAGTGCTTAAGTAAAAACATGAAATGGTTAAATTGTTCATATTGATCACTCTTTGTATGAAGAGCTTCCTGATACCAGTCCTAAATTTGGCTTTTACCAGTTTGAATTTATGTCCCCTTGTCCTGCTTCCCAATTTAGTTTGAAGTAATTTTCTGGCTTTATTTTTTCCATACTGTTTACTATCTTATATACCTCTTTACAATCACCCCTTAGACACCTCCATCAAGGCTGAAAAGCCTAAGTTTCTCTGGTCTTTCCTGATAACTCAGATCTCTAACATTAAGTATTAGCCTTGTAGCTTTTCTTTGCACTATTTGCAGCACTTGAATATCTTCCCTATGTCTTGGTGACCAGAACTGGCTGTGTCTTGGTGACAGAAATTGGCTGTAGGATAGAAATTTCTTATCCATTCCCAAGATTTACCATGAATCCCCACAACTTCATGTGGCGCTTTGTCAAATGCTTATTGGAAGTCTAGACACACCACACCATAGGCTTTCCACACATATTGGGATGTCACTTCCTGAAAAAAGTCAAAGAGGTTGGTCGGATAGGATCGTCTTCTGAATCCATGTTGATTGCTATTTTTAAGGTTACAGAGGAAAACAACAAATATGATTCCAGATAATATGAATTTAAGCGGTGAGGAAAGATTAAGGAAGTTATGCTTATTTCCTTTGGAAAGGAGATCTTGATGTGATCTTACTGAAGTTTTTAAAATTATAGAGGAAATTGACAAAGTTGATCCAAGAAAATGATTCACTGGTGAAAAGTTGAAATACCAGGGGACTCACGTTAAATTAGGAAGTTAAGTGTAAAGAGTGAAGTCAGATGGAATATTTTCATCCAAAGAGTAATAGAGCTGTAGAATAAGTTATCAATGAAAGTCATTGAAAAGATTGGTAAAAATAGGTTGAAGAAACAGTTAGATTAATTTCTAAAAAGAGAAGGGTTTACAGGGTATGGTGAGAAGAATCATTGTGTCCTTATTTTCATCCCTTAAGATTGAGCTGGATTTCAATCCAGGTGCTAGATGTGAAAGGCTAGTCTCTGATCCACTACACCAGCCATTCTCCCCAGTGCTGGAATTTCTATTAAAAACATCTGACTTTTCAGTCTTCAAAGTAAGCAACTGAAGGATGATCTTATAGATGTATGTTAGACAGTAAATGCAATAGAAAAGGAAAAGCTGGGATGCTACTTCAAATTAAGCTGTGACAGGATTACCTCCTGAGATGCACTTCCTTTGAGTACCACTTCTCAGTAGGAGCACTGGATTGTGAAAACACCCTCCCAAAAAAATATTTCTTTTGTTGCTTTATTATAATTGTGGCAAACATTAATAGCTGGTTTGCTGAAAGTTGTATAGCGGTTTACATCAATTATAGAATTCAACTACTTCTAGAAAATTCTGGTTCAAACTAGAGAATGTTACAGAAGTTTCTGTGTACAATTACATATTTTGTGAATTACTGTGACACAACAGTTCCAACACCAGGAATTTCATTAATGTTTATTTAAAGGGGCAGTCCTCCACTGACTGATGCTGCAGAAAATATTCAAAATTATAGCATGGAGCAGTCCAGGGGAAAGGCTGCTCCCAGGTTTAATGATGCCTCACTCCAGGTCTTACTGGATGGGGTGAGGAGGAGGGGGAGGACCGAGATCTTCCCCCCGGCGGGTGGGAGGAAGTGGCCTGCCTCTGCCACCACGGAGGCCTGGCTCGAGGAGGCAGAGGAGGTCACCAGCACCACCAACATATCGCGCACCTGCATACAGTGCTGGAGGCACTCCAATGACCTCAGTAGGTCAGCCAAAGTGAGTACACTTACTCATTCCTCTACACTCTGTCTGCCACATCACCGCCCCCACCCCACATCTCCTTCTGCACTGCCAACACTACTCTATCACATCACTCCTCACACCCACTCAAACCTCATCCTTATCTTACCTGCACTTACTCACCTCGCCAGTACTCATCCCACCACTACCACTCAACCCAATCCTCATACAATCTCATGGCTCTATCTCATACTCACCCTCTCATGCATTTCTTTCACGGTCAGCCTCACTCAACCTGCCACTACCTGTGCTGCAGCCACAGAGCGTGCATCACATTTGTGCAGTAGGAAGCGTAAGGCAAACGTGTCGTGAGCATGAAGGGGATGCACAAGGGTGTTTGAGGGTTTGTCATGGTTTTTACTTATATTTGTTTTCTAATCAACTTACATTACATATATTGTCAGCACTACTGCCACGTCTTTGCAAATCTTGTCTGGTTTGTGCAATAATGCCCTTTCCTGAGGATCACTATGAAGACCAACAACTGATGCCACCCATTGTGTCACTGCAGAGTGGGTGTAGGTGTATTTGCAGGGCTCTTTTGTGCAGATGACTGAGAGACGTCGGCGATGTCCCCAGTGGCATCCTGGAAGGATGCGAAGGAGAAGTTGTTGAGGGCAGTGGTGACTTTGAGAGCAACAGGTAAGAAGATGGTGCTCGAGCCAGCTGGGAGCAGCTCGGCATGAAGGAGGCTGCAGATGTCCACGACTACATGTCAAATGACTCTAAGCCTCCGTGTGCACTGCTGCTCAGAGAGGTCCAGGAAGCTGAGCCTCAGTCTGTAGACCCTGTGGCGAGGGTAGTGCCTTCTGCGACGCATCTCTCTCTGTGGTTGCCCTCCCTCCTGCTGTGCAGGTGGATGTGTCACAGCACTGTGTTGTGGAGCTCCATGTTTCAGGTGGATGGCGAGGCTGGTGATGCTGTTCGCCCTCCGAGGAGGTCATGACTGCAGCTATGGCGGCTCCCATCCAGAAGATGTACATCTGAGGGGGTCCGCAAGGTAGGTAAATGTGTCTGCACACCGGGGTAAGTGTGCAAGTTTGTGAATTTGATTGTTAGGATGAGGGTGGTGGAGGCCAAACTTTGTCCAATGTGACAGAGTGGCCTCCTGCAATGAGTGAGGGTCCCCCCCCCCCCCCCCCCCTGTCAAATGGACCTTTGCAGCTGCCACAGGCTGATGGCTGCAACACGTCCATTTCAACTGGGAGTGTTTCCCCCAGTACGGGAAACAGTCTCAGTTGAGTTGCAAATTCCACCCCTCCTAAAATATCATGTCAATCAGGTCTGCTAATGACCTGAAGTATCTACCTAATTAGTTTAAGTGGCATCCCGCCGGCTTTAATTGCTGGCGGGTGTCCCGCATGCGGGGGCTGCACGCACATCTAAGCGCGTCACTGGGGAACCCGGAAGTGGGCGGGATGGAGCCGGGCTCCGGACCCGCCCCGGGAATCCCCGATTTTCAGAGCCCCCCCCCCCCCCGCCACGAACCCCCCAGCTCGGAGGTCCGAAAATCGAGCCCGTGATTTCTTGGAATATCTAGAGAATACACTTGTTCCAGTCACATTTGATAATATTGTAATGTTACTGTGTATCTGGGGTTTACCAGACTGTAAATGTTATGAACATTATAAGTGGTCTGTTTGAAGTGGGGCAGACACCCTCCTGCAGCATGCTCTGGGTGTAAGGTGGGGGTGTTGAAATGCTAGAATTTGCCATCTGTGGCATCACCAAAAGTATAGTGGTAATAACTAATACCTGCTCAGAACATTAAATGTTATAATACTTTAAGATTCAGATTATGTTTTTAAATTGTTTGTGTCAGCAGCTCAGTGCATTAACCTGTATTTCAGAATGTTAGGATTTGGGTTATCTCCTTGATTTATCATGCAGTGAGTTCCAGACTTCAACTGGCTATCTGAGGAGATGGTTGCTAGTGGCAAAGTGCTTCTCCTGGAGGTAAAGCTCTCCACCAGCAGCACAGACTCAATCCAATTGGCAGCAATCAGAAGTATGTAAGCAAATACAAATTTTTAATTAATGTCAATTTGCTAACTTTTGTACTACCACATTGAATTTATGTAGCAATGCTGCTGGAGGGAATCAGGTTGGCATTGCATGATGTTGTATCAACCGTTTCCTCCCTGGATTTGAGAAGCCGTAAGGGGAAAATGGTACAAAGGTCGTTGGGAACTTGTGTCCTTCTTGAAAGCTTATTAGATAGCACAAAATTACATTTCACACCAATAAATGCCACTTTTCTGACCTCAATGTACAAATAATTCAGTACATATACACGAAGGCCAGCACACAGATAAGAACATAAAATTATGCTTCAGAGGTTATTAAGAATGCAGATGAACAACCACAGAAGCTATGTGTGCAAGGAAATGAAAGAGTACTAGAAGGAACGATCAGAGTTCAGGCTATCTAGTGTGCTGCCAGGCAGCCAGAGCGCTTTACACACTTGACAAGACTCTGCACAAAGACTGCCCCATAAAAAAGAGGCAAGGGGACACCTCTGTCACAAACAACAGGTGCTGGCATTTCAACACCATGACCACATACCCAGAGCATGCTGGAGGAGGGTGTTTGCTACTTTCATCATTGCCTTCATGATGTTGGTGACAGTGTACAATCTGGTAAAACCACAGTAATATTACATTACCAAATGTGCTTGGACAAAGTTGGTGGAACAAGTGAGTTCTTTACATGTTCTGCTCTGTGCACCTATGAGAAACCAGCAATTTTTCTCCTCACAGCTCTACGATGTATCCATTTAAAGTTTTCTGGAATTCTCTAAAGGCCATGTTGTGGAGTTGCTGTGTTACCAAATCAAGGCTATGACCCTGTGAAGGAGTCTTCATGTGATGGGCCCCTCCAAAGCTGGGCAGCCATTCCTTTGTAAATTCTGTAAATGGAACAGGTTGCATGGTTTGAGAACACAAAAGTTACAAAGTATTTACATCATTTACAAACAGGATATATTTATTTTTAAATCTTTTTGAAGAACATCGTTTCAAAGCATTGAGAAGAGCTACTTCTTAACTTGAAACATTGTAAAAACATGTTATTTATTTTTAATGCTCAATATAGTACCTTTTTTCATCTAAATGTTTTGAAATAACAAGAAGATTTTTTTTGTACCTGTGAAATTTTGTAAAATTGTTTGACCATATATTTTTATATATCACATATCAGTGTCTTCTTTCTCCATCATACCAGCCCTGCCGTACCATTTTATACGCAGACTTGTTGCACGTTCATCCTTCTTGGTGCAGGGATTACACTTTACAAAATTCTGTGTCACTCTCGGTGCCCTTTCATCTATTAGATCTTGTTTCATTAACATATGTATCCAGAAAGGAATCTGGCTTTTCTCAGTTGAAACATACAAATGATCTCTTACAGGAAAATGTTGAATTGCAAACTTTTCCTAAGTGTCCATTCAGAAGCTACGGTTTTAGATTGTAATGCAATCAATCCATAACACATATTGGACTAACAGCAATTTTCAAAAAGAAGCTTGTTAGTATTGCATGATAATGCATAATCATAATGCACCATTAAGATTTTACATTTGAAATTCTATCAGGTATTGAAAATAATGCTTTATATTTGTCACTGATGCATATGTTCTTTACATAGAATTGTAGAATTTTATTACATAGAAGGAGCTCATGCAGTCCATCGTGCCTGGGTCAGTTGTCTGAAACAGTTTTCCACTTATTCCCCTTCTCCTGTCCTCTTCCTATACCATTTACATTTTTTATTTTCAAATATTTATCCACTTCCCTTTTATAAGCTATTATGGACTCGGCTTCCACCAATGTTTCTGGCAGGGCATTCTATGCCCTAACAAGTCTGTGTAAAAAAAAATCTAACCTGTCCCTTCATTCTTTTGGTGTTGATTTCTAGTTGCTGACTCATCAACCAGTGGAAATAGTTTTCACCCTATTTTCCTTCTTAAGTTTGAATACCTCTATCAGATCTCCTTTTAATCTTTTCTGTTCCAATGAAAGGAGGTCCAAATTCTCTAGTCTCTTCTCATATCTGGTATAATCTTACTAAATCTCGTCTGTAACCTTTTCATGGCCTTGACATCCTTCCTGAAGTAGGGCACCCAAAACTGGACATAGTATTCTAATTGTGGCCTAACCAATGATTTGTGTAGGATTAACATTCTCTTTTCTTTTGTAGTCTATGCCCCAATTTCTTAAACCTAGGATCAATATGCTTTTTATTTAGAGCTTTATCAACTTGTCCTCCAAGTTTTGAAGATGTCCATACCTAAGTCTTTCTGCTCCTCTACTCCTTTTAAAGTTTTACCATTTAGAATCATAGAAAGGTTACAGCACGGAAGGAGGTCATTCGGCCCATCAAGTCCACGCCGGCTCTATGCAAGAGCAATCCAGCTAGTCCCACTCCCTCACCCTATCCCCATAGCCCTGCAAATATTTTCCTTTCAAGTACTTATCCAGTTCCCTTTTGAAGGCCATGATTGAATCTGTCTCCACCACCCCCTCGGGCAGTGCATTCCAGACCCTAACCATTTGCTGTGTAAAAAAGTTTTTCCTCATGTCACCTTTGGTTCTTTGCCTATCATCTTAAATCTATGTCCTTTGCTCCTTGACCCTTCCGCCAATGGGAACGGTTTCTCTCTATCTACTCTGTCTAGACCCTTCTCCACAGCATTCACCTGAGGAAGGAGGACGCCTCCGAAAGCTTGTGAATTTCAAATAAAATTGCTGGACTATAACTTGGTGTTGTAAAATTGTTTACAATTGTAAGCCCTTCATGATTTTGAATACCTCTATCAAATCTCCTCGCAACCGTCTCTGTTCCAAGGAGAACAACCCCAGCTTCTCCAGTAACTAAAGTCCCTCATCCCTGGAATTGATCTAATAAATCCTCTCTGCACCCTCTCTAAAGCCTTCACATCTTTCCTAAAGTGCGGTGCCCAGAACTGGACACAATACTCCAGTTGTGGCCGGACCAGTGTTTTATAAAGGTTCATCATGACATCCATACTTTTGTACTCTATGCCTCTATTTATAAAGCCCAGGATTCCTAATGCTTTTTCAACAGCTTTCTCAACCTACCCTGCCACCTTCAATGATTTGTGCACATATACCCCCAGATCTCTCTGTTCCTGTGCCCCTTTTAGAATTGTGCCCTTTCTTTTATATTGCCTCTGTTCGTTCTTCCTACCGAAATGTATCACTTTGCATTTTTCTGTGTTAAATTTCATCTGCCACGTGTCCGCCCATGCCACCAGCCTGTCTATATCCTCTTGAAGTCTATCACTATCCTCCTCACTGTTTACTACCCTTCCAAGTTTTGTGGCATCTGCAAATTTGGAAATTGTGCCCTGAACACCCAAGTCGAAGTCATTAACATATATCAAGAAAAGCAGTGGTCCCAGCACTGACCCATGGGGAACACCACTGTACACCTCCCTCCAGTCCAAAAAACAACCATTCACCACTACTCTCTGTTTCCTGTTACTTAGCCAATTCTGTATCCATGTTGCTCCTGACCCCTTTATTCCATGGGCCGCAATCTTGATGATGAGCTTACCATGTGGCACTTTATCAAATGCCTTTTGAAAGTCCATATACACCACATCAACTGCATTGCCCTCATCTAGCCTCTCTGTTCCCTCATCAAAAAACTCTATCGAGTTTGTTAAACATGATTTGCCTTTAACAAATCCATGCTGGCTTTCGTTAATCAATCCACACTTGTCCAAGTGACTGTTAATTCTGTCCCGGATTATGGTTTCTAAAAATTTCCCCACCACTGAGGTTAAACTGACTAGCCTATAGTTACTGGGTTTATCCTTACACCCTTTTTTGAACAAGGGTGTTACATTTGCAATTCTCCAGTCCTCTGGCACCACCCCCATATCTACGGAGGCCAGTACCTCTGCAATTTCCCCCCTTGGCAACCTAGGATGCATCCCATCCGGACCGGGTGACTTATCTACTTTTAAGTACAGCTAGTCTTTCAAGTACCTCTTCTTTATCAATTTTTAGCACATCCAATATCTCAACTATATCTTCCTTTGCTGAGACTCTGGCAGCATCTTCTCCCTTGTTAAAGACAGATGCAAAGTGCTCATTTAGTACCTCGGCCATCCCCTCTGCCTCCATGAGTAGATCTCCGTTATGGTCCCTAATGGCCCCACCCATCCACTTACTATCCATTTACTGTTTACATGCCTGTAGAAGACTTTTGGATTCCCTTTTATGTTGTTGTATCTTATTTAGTGTACACGCCCTCTCATTCTCTTCCCAATATGCATCGCTTCACATGTTTTTGCATTAAATTTCATCTGACATCTATCTGTCCAATCTGCTAACCTGTCTAGGTCTTCCTGAAGTCACATTTATTGATGTTTTCTATTTTTGTCTCACCTGCACATTTTGATATTGTGCTCCAATATCCAAGTCCAGATCATTTATATTTATTGAGAAGAGTAATGGTCCCAATGCCGCAGTTTACATCCCCCCGGTTTGGAAAAAACTCATTAACAACTAATCTCCGTTTTCTATTTTTAACCAACTTACTATCCATACTGCCACAATTCTTTTAATACCATGCGCCTTAATTTTAACAACATTCTTCCAATCTTATGCAGCGCCTTTTAAAAATCTACATACACAACATTCATTGTTTTAATTTTATCAACGTGCTCCATTATTTCCTAACAGAACTCTATTATATTTGTCTGACAGAACTTGATTTTTTTAAACCAAAGTAACTCTCCTCAAATACCCTATGTCTTTCGACATGAGTATTACACTTATCCCCTATTATGGCCTTTAGAAGCTTACCCACAGCCAATGTTAGGCTGACTGGTCTATAGTTATCTGGTTTATCTCTTTCTCCCTTTTTGTAGATCGAATCGGACCAGGACCTACTCCGTTAATGGTAGGGCGTTGGGGAGAGTTATAGAACAAAGAGATCTAGGAGTACAGGTTCATAGCTCCTTGAAAGTGGAGTCACAGGTGGATAGGGTGGTGAAGAAGGCATTCGGCATGCTTGGTTTCATTGGTCAGAACATTGAATACAGGAGTTGGGATGTCTTGTTGAAGTTGTACAAGACATTAGTTAGGCCACACTTGGAATACTGTGTACAGTTCTGGTCACCCTACTATAGAAAGGATATTATTAAACTAGAAAGAGTGCAGAAAAGATTTACTAGGATGCTACCGGGACTTGATGGTTTGACTTATAGGGAGAGGTTAGATAGACTGGGACTTTTTTCCCTGGAGAGTAGGAGGTTAAGGGGTGATCTTATAGAAGTCTATAAAATAATGAGGGGCATAGATAAGGTAGATAGTCAAAATCTTTCCCCAAAGGTAGGGGAGTCTATAACGAGGGGACATAGATTTAAGGTGAGAGGGGAGAGATACAAAAGGGTCCAGAGGGGCAATTTTTTCACTCAAAGGGTGGTGAGTGTCTGGAACGAGCTGCCAGAGGCAGTAGTAGAGGCGGGTACAATTTTGTCTTTTAAAAAGCATTTGGACAGTTACATGGGTAAGATGGGTATAGAGGGATATGGGCCAAGTGCAGGCAATTGGGACTAGCTTAGTGGTATAAACTGGGCGACATGGACATGTTGGGCCGAAGGGCCTGTTTCCATGTTGTAAACTTCTATGATTCTATGATTCTATGAACAGAGGTGTTAACATTGGTAACCCTCCAGTCCTCTGGCACAACTTCCATATCCAAGGACTTTGATTTCCATTATTTTATTTGGTACTTCTTCCTTATCTATAATTATTCTGTTATGCTAACAGCATAACGGTTTTAAAATGTCAGAATATGCCGAGATACCTAAGTTAAGTGGATTCACTCCCTCATAACTTTCATGATGGGGTAAATTTTCCAAGTTTATGCCGGCAGCAGTGCATATCACAATATTGCAGGCATGTTGTCCATGAGATCCTGACACACACTGGTGGTGGGCAACATACCTTGCTGCTGCTGCTGTAGACTGAAAATTTAGCTTGTAACTCAATGCTGTCCTCTCGTAGAGCTCTCAAAGCACATGGTGCTACTAAACTGGTACTTGATGTACAACTGAACATTTAGTGTGTCTTAACAGTCTGTCTTGACAGCATATTTCTGCTACTTGTATTTTACTTTTGCAAACATTACAAAGGCAACATGTACTCCCTGAGATTGAGGTCAGAGCTAAGTGCTGGACTTGGAGTAAGGCCCATATAACAAATTTCTGAATATCATTTCACAGTTATGATGTCTCAGCCAATGAAATCAGTGCAAAGGCAGGAAAAGTAGGAAGTCTGAATTGTGATTGTTTAGCCAAAAGTACCTCAATTGTTTCCTGCTTGACAAAAATGTAAAGAGAAAAAAAGCTTTAAAAAATATTGCCTTTACTATTGAAATGTATAAAATATCAAAAAAGAATGTGGACTAGGTTTTATTTCCCTCTGTACCAACGTTGGGACTGAGCAGTGAAGAGCGCCCTGCACCCTGGAGAACTAAAAAAACATTTTGTTTAATCGTGCAAAGTGGAGCTTAGTTTCACTGAAGGAATCTTATGCTGCAGTTATACTTCAAGTACTGTTTGACACTACTATCTGCTTGTAGAATAGCATGCAAGTAGCACAGAGTTGTGTTGCGCTACTTACACCACTCTCCAGTTAGGATAGGGTGACCACCTATATTGTTTTTCATCAACAACAACTGGCATTTATATAGTGCCTTTAACGTAGTAAAATGTCCCAAGATGCTTCACAGGACTGTTATCAAATAAGCGACGGACGATATTACTGAGGTGGAAGTAGGTGGTCTTGGTGATGGAGAGGATATGGGGTTGGAAGGGCCAAATAAGACAGCGGGGTTCTGAACAGTCTGGTTCAGCCTGACACAGCGGCCAGGGAGGGGGATGGAATCGGTGGCTATGGAACGGAGTTCATGGCGGGAGCCGAAGACAATGGCTTCGGTCTTCCCAGCGTTTAATTGGAGGAAATTTCACCCTATCCAGGACTGGATGTCGGAAAGGAGTCTGACAACACATAGGCAGTGTATAATATAATTTGCACAATCCTGCTAATCATACTTCTATTACCTTACTTGCTGCATGTTTGATAATATTTCTCTGTGTCAGTACAGTATTTGTAAGCATATAGCTTTTAGAATTATGACCTTCATTCACACCTCTATATCTGCTGTGCTTCTGCTTTACAATAATGTTCTTGCGTTACCTTTATGCTCTTCTTTAACATGCGCCTTCTTCTGAACCTTCTGCCAGATTCTCTGAGCATGAATGATAGGAGGCAGCCTTGCCCCAGCAAAACAGTGCTCACATTGCTTCATTACTGGGCTTACCAGCATTTGCAATGCCTCATCACGAAATTGCTTTTTCCCCTGCTGATGTTCAGATAATTTCTCCAACAACTACACATTTCACAGTTGGATTACCAAACATTTTGACATTTACACTAGGTAAGCGGCTCATTAGTTACCTAAGAAGCTTCAAATGATCATAATTGCAGCAGTTTATTATTGGTTTCAAGTTTTTCTTTGATGCCAGCAAAATTGCATTCTCACAAATTGCACATTTGAAAGCCCATGCATTTCTGCAATTTCATTACCACTGGAAAAACATGCTTTCCTCCCATTTTTACAGAAGAGAGGAATGCCAAGCTTGAGCTGTGCAGTATGACCCCACAATGAATGGTATTTTTAATGTATTTCAAATCAACATGCCAGAATTCCACCACACACAGGAGAAAGAAGTCTGATGGGCATATTATCATTAGTTGTGGGATTGCTCAGAATAAATGAACTTTTCAAAATGCAATGAAGGTAATTCAGAATCTCTTTCCCCATCACAGCTAAAAGCAACTAAGTAAATTTTTAAAAATGCATTAGGAGGGGCATCTGGGATCAATAAATCAGTGACTTTGGGCTGAGGCTTTTAAACGATGTCACCCATGCCTCCATCACAGTGCCCTTGCACTGAAAAAGTCGATATAATGTGCAGATTCGCTGCAAACGTTCAAAAGGGAGCTGGACGATTTCCTGGCTGTGGCTGATATCACTGTGGACAGAAGATAGGTGGGTTATTGGGTGATATGCCTCCTGGTCACTGTAATCTCCTGGAACTCGTTTTGAGCATCTTCAAGAGTCAGAGAGGAATTTCCCAGAATTGATTTTTCTCTGAATTGGCCTAAGTTTTTAAAAAATCTTTATCTTTTGCCTCTCCCAGGAGATTACATGGCTTCTGAAAACATTGGGGGCATGATGCTTAATTGCAACAAGACTGAATGGGACACTCCCGATGGACCAGCTGGCTTTTTCGTTTGTCCATTATTTCCTTATGTCATACCACATCCTCTTCACCTAAGGATTTATTTTTTCAGTGTGATGCATTTTTTTGTGTTGGAAGAAATGAAACAATTAAAATAAACATCAAAGCCCTTTGTTTATTTTTGCACTACAAAATAACAGTAAATGATGATTCTAAAATCCTACAATTGCTGGCCGCTGTTTTATTTCACAGGAGGGAAGAAATAAAAAATGTCAATTTCAGGCTAATATTAAGTAAACGGAGCAGGTGTTTCTGTAAATCAGGATTTAGCCACTAGAGTGCCCAGCAAGGCTGCAATCCTAATATGAAACATTTAGTTAAAATTTGAGTTTCAAAAGCTTTGGCTTAAAATATGTTTCTTTTATTAAATAATTTGGGGAAATTCTTGATCGTTCAATTGCTTTCATTATTTGCTAGTGATTCTTATATCATAATGATTGGCTTGCACAATCAACAAATAATATTTAGAACATGATTAATGACAGTTAAGCAGAATATAGAAAACTGAACCAGAGGGTCATCACCAAATTACTCTGATCCCCAAATTGCAACAGCTAAACTGTACCAACCTCAATGCGTCAATGTGTTCCATGTAAGTGTATACTAGTAAGTATATACTAAACTGTAGCACAACATCATAAAATGCATGTATGCATTCTTTCCGCCGAATACTGCCCTGTGATATTAATCCCGAAGAAACATATTTAAATATTCCAGTTTCTTCTCTTCAGGCACTGTGGTATCAGGATGACTAATCTCCCTACAGAGTTAATTCACTGACTGAACAGGTATAGCAGCGCCAGTTTTTTTTTCAATTATTTTTCCCCAGTGCTGGAGAATGCATCATACTACTAAGTTATTGAAAAACCACTGCAATACCAATATTAAAAATGTAGACAGTGTTTGGGGGGTGACCTTAGTGCTGGGACCTTGCAGACCTTCTGGGAATTCCCAAAGGTCTGCTAACTTCAGTTTGAAAACCATTGAGCAAGACAGTGAGGGGTAGATTTTGACTTTGTGCGATAGTGTAAAACGTGTGATAGCGAATCAGCAGCCAGTTTCATATCTCTCTTGGTTTTAATCAGGAGAGATGTAAAACGGGTTGCCGATTCACTATCACCCATTTTACGTTATCCCACAAAGTCAAAATCTACCTTGGGTGTCAATAGGCTATCAGGGAGACAGCCAAACCTGGATTCATTTTTACCTCACATCCACATGTTTGTTAGGTCACAGGATAGTGGAGGCCTGGCTAATTATTCCCCTCCATGGGTCACTGATGCCAAGTGTAGTTCCTTACTAGTGCCCCAGCTCAGTTTAACTAACTCAACATAGACTGTGAATCAAATTTGTGACTTTCATGGTCTGGATGCCTCAATTTCATTCTGGGCCGTAGCTTTACAACTGAGCCAGCAGGCGAGTGGCTAAATTAACTGCTTTAATAATTGTATGACAGCAACAAACATGATTGTACTTGTTTTTACAACATGGCATTGATTAGTCAGGCAGCTAATGTACTTCCTAGGGGGAAGGGTAAACTTCCCTCAGGCATACAAATAATTATGAAACCTAATAAATCATTGCTTTGAATTTCATATAATTGTATTAATCACATTTAAGCACAAAAGGAAGGCTGTCTTTAAATAATAACATGCATTTTGGTTGGGAATTTTATTTAGATACGTTTATTTAGACTTAGCAACATTTCTATGCCAAAATAATTTTAAAAAAATATATATTCAAAGAATGACCTCACTAAAGAAATATTTGATATTTTTCTGATTCAATTTTTTGTTAATTTCTTCCCCTGAAGACATTGACAGCTCATTGGGTGCCAGCAACCTTTGGGTATCTTACCAAAACAGCCATAATTCATGTGTGAAGCTCAACAATGAAAATAGTAGTTTGACAGTAGTTTAACAGTGGGGGCATCATAGTCAAGCCTGATTCTGTCCACACCTGATAGCCATACAAACATTCTTCCAGTAGGCATTATTGGACACTAATTAAGAGTAGGTACCCTGGCCGATTTCCCCCTCCCTAGCCTGGGGTGCTGTGGCCAATAGTTGCATCCCAATTGCTGCCCTAATTGCAAATGCAACATATACTAGGAATCGAACCTTGGACTGTCTGGGGGTTAAGACTTATAGGTAAATTAGGCCAACAGGGGTGCTCTTGATTCTATTCAATATAATATTCATCATTGTATTTTTTCAAGCATTGCATGGTGAAATGGGTTTGGTGTTGCCCTTGCAACGTCTGGTTCCAGTCTAGTCAGGATAGGCTGAAAGCCTCCAATCTGTTGTTAAGAGTCCCATGAAACAAAGTGGACCAGTCTCAATCTAGTTTCCAATGGATGGAATAAAAAGTGTCCATAATTTACTGGACAATCTCACACAACAAGACTAATGTTGTGGGGAGGAAACTTATTAGCTTAGAAATTGTACGCTTGTTTGCTATTCAAGAGTTAACGGAGCATTCCTTAAATTTTTCCAGGATTATTAAGCATGCTGGCTAATCTGCAATTTTATTAGTTTCAGCACCTGCAGTAAAACATATGCTGGAGCACCTTCACAGTTAGGGTCATCCGGTGGAGTAGCAGGATCAGTTATCAAGATCAGCACCCATAAATAATGCTAAGCAGCCATAGAAACCTCTGTAATATCATATCATAGTTATTTACTCAGCAATTTTGCTATAGAATGGAGGCAATTCTTGAGGAAGTGAGAAAAGCATACATATCAACCTGGAACACTAGCACAAACTGAGCAACAGTCATAGAAACATAGGAACAGGAGTAGGCCATTCAGCCCCTTGTGCCTGCTCCGCCATTTGATAAGATCATGGCTGATCTGTGATCTAACTCCATATACCTGCCTTTTGCCCATATCCCTTAATACCTTTGGTTGCCAAAAAGCTATCTATCTCAGATTTAAATTTAGCAATTGAGCTAGCATCAATTGCCGTTTGCGGAAGAGAGTTCCAAACTTCTACAACCCTTTGTGTGTAGAAATGTTTTCTAATCTCGCTCCTGAAAGGTCTGGCTCTAATTTTTAGACTGTGCCCCCTACTCCTAAAATCCCCAACCAGCGGAAATAGTTTATCTCTATCCACCCTATCTGTTCCCCTTAATATCTTATAAACTTCGATCTGATCACCCCATAACCTTCGAAACTCTAGAGAATACAACCCCAATTTGTGTAATCTCTCCTCGTAACTTAACCCTTGAAGTCCGGGTATCATTCTAGTAAACCTACGCTGCACTCCCTCCAAGGCCAATATGTCCTTCCGAAGGTGTGGTGCCTAGAACTGCTCAAAGTACTCCAGGTGCGGTCTAACCAGGGTTTTGCATAGCTGCAGCATAACTTCTGCCCCCTTGTACTCTAGTCCTCCAGATATAAAGGCCAACATTCCATTTGCCTTCTTGATTATTTTCTGCACCTGTTCATGACACTTCAATGATCTATGTACCTGTACCCCTAAGTCCCTTTGGACATCCACTGTTTTTAACTTTTTACCATTTAGAAAGTACCCTGTTCTATCCTTTTTTGATCCAAAGTGGATGACCTCACATTTGTCTACATTGAATTCCATTTGCCACAGTTTTGCCCATTCACCTAATCTATCAATATCGCTTTGTAATTTTATGTTTTCTTCTACACTGCTTACAGTGCCACCAATCTTTGTGTCATCGGCAAACTTAGATATGAGACTTTCTATGCCTTCATCTAAGTCGTTAATAAATATTGTGAATAACTGAGGCCCCAAGACAGATCCCTGCGGGACTCCACTAGTCACATCCTGCCAATGTGAGTACCTTCCCATTATCCCTACTCTCTGTCGCCTTTCGCTCAGCCAACTTCCTAACCAAGTCCGTACTTTTCCCTCGATTCCATGGGCTTCTATCTTAGCTAACAGTCTCTTATGTGGGACCTTATCAAATGCCTTCTGGAAGTCCATAGAAATAACATCCATTGACATTCCCCTGTCCACTACTTTAGTCACCTCTTCAAAAAATTCAATCAGGTTTATCAGGCACGACCTACCTTTCACAAATCCATGCTGGCTCTCTCTGATTCACTGAAAATTCTCGAGGTGTTCAGTCACCCTATCCTTAATTATAGACTCCAGCCGCTTGTGCACTCCCAGTCTCCACGTCCACCACCGACAGGCACTCCAGCATCCGGCTTACTTCCAATGCCTGCTGCTCTGCGTCTGTTAAGACCACCTGGTGTGGCGGGCCCCCTCCGGTCCTTGCCCTCTCCCGGGCATTCTGGCATCTCTTCTCCTATCAAGGCAAAGCACAGAGGCGTGATTGAGTGATGGTTGCATGGTGACCCACTGCATGCATTGGTGTGGGTGGGGGTGAGCGTGAGGGAGATGTATGAGAGGGTGTGTGTGAGACATAGCCATGAGATTGTATGAGGATTGGGTTGCGTGGTAGTGTTCGAATGGGAACTGGGGCGGTGAGTAAGTGCAGGCAAGGTGAGGATGATGGTTGAGTGGATGTGAGGAGTGATGCGAGAGCGTTGTGGTGGCAGTGCAGAAGGAGTTGTGTGGTGGTAGAGGTGATGTGGAAGACGGAATGTGGGAGAATGCGTAAGTATACTCACTTTGGCTGACCTGGTTAGGTCATTAAAGCGCTTCCTGCACTGGACCCAGGTTCTGCACACATTGCTGCTGCTGCTGACCTCCTCGGCCACCTCCAGCCAGGCCTTCTTGGTGGCGGAGGGAGGCCACCTTCTCCCATCCGATGGGAACAGAATTTCCCTCCTCCTCCTGACCCTATCGAGCATCACCTGGAGTGAGGAGTCAGAAAACCTTGGAGCAGCCTTGCCTCTGGCCTGCTCCATGCTCCAAAATTGGTTCTTTGCTGCAGGAGGAGCATTGGAGGACTGCTCCTTTAAATAGGGCTCCTCTTGCTGACAGCATGTGATGCGGATGTGCAGTGCGCCCGCTGCGCATGTCTGGAACGGGAAACCGGAAACACACGTAAGTACATTCAATTAGGCTGCAATCGCATGCGGAGCACCCCAAATTCACTGGGCGCATTACCCACGCACCCAATTGACCCCCCGCTGCCAATCCGTCTCCTTCCTAATATCAGGCCCATAGTCTTTGTCTGTAATCAGGCCTGCGCCTCACAGCACTAATCATGCCATAATCAGCACTTCCGCCATACGTGGTTCACGCACATCCTGGAGGATGTAGATAGTGAACTTGAGGGAGTACAGCGTAAGTTACAGTATGCTGACAAAGAGCAAGTTGTGTTGGCTGCTCAAGGCCAGGCACATGCTGACAGGAGGTCCAGCATTGTTACTGGCTATTCTGCAGCACCTAGAAATTGAGGCCTTACAGGGGCTGCTTGCAAACATAAGTTGCTGCCTGAGCAGGGTCATCTGCATGAGTAACTTGTGTCCATGCAAGGTCTCAGGAGAAGACTGTGACCTAGATCTGCACAGTATTAAATATAAACAATTTGTATTTATATGGTACCTTTCACATCCTTGGAATTTCTCAAAATGCTTTATAGCCAATGAAATACTGTTGAGATGTAGTCAGTGTTATATGCGCAAACATGGCAGCCTATCTGATCCAACATCAGATCCCACAAACAGAAATTAGATGAATAACCAGTCAATCTGTTTTGATGATGTTTGTTGAGGGATAAATATTGGCTAGGATTCTGGGGAGAACTCCCCTGCTCTTCTTCAAATGGTGCCATGGGATCTTTTATAACTACCAGAGCAGGCAGAGCCTTGGTTTAATGTCTCACCTGAAAGACAACATCACCGACATTGGTTAGATTATGTACTCAAGTCCTGAAGTGGGGCTTGAGTACCCATAATCTTCTGACTACTATCACTGAGCCAAGGCTGACATTTGCAGTTGTCTGGAGTGCAGAGTGCAGTCTGCAGTGGATCACAGGGAAACTCTTGTGGCATCTACAGAGAAGCCCTCAGTGGTATAGCCCTCATGGACACATTTGGAGTAACTCTTAGAAATGCTCAAAAATGCTGCTATAGAAGCCTTGAGCTTTAATCTTAAAGATGCTTTCTAGGGCAGGCTCGTTATCCTTGGAGAACAGTATACAAATAACCTTGAGCTAAGGATTCAGAGACCTCGTAGCTGTCCAAAGTTCGACTCTTAGATCAATGGACATGTTGAGACAGTGTCAATAACGAGGGCATGGCTACAGTTGTCACAAATGATTTGGCTGTCTCTCAAGACAATCCCACATTTGGGCAAAGATCCCGTTGCACCAGTCTTCCTTGTAGTGAATTCCTCATGGTCACTTTTATCTTCCTGTTCTTCCATGGCATTGGCATTCTGTTCGTCAAACTGCATCGTAGGTCCTTTCTTCAGGGAAAAGTTACTTAACATATAGCAGATGGTAATTATTTATGAGACCCTAGGGAGGGATGTACAGTAAGGTGTCCCATGACTGACTGAGATATCTGATGTGCTGCTTCAAGGGTTCAGCTGATATGTTCATTAGTCATTCTGCTTGTAGCACGATCATCGATGTACCTCTGCTTCTGTTGGTTGGTGTCTATGGGTCAGGAGCCATGGCTGCAGAGGGTAGTTTGGTCTCCTAGGTATCATCTTTCCTCTTTTTCTTTCCCTTCAAATAAGGGTGGTGCAGGTGATTGCCTTAAAATTATGGCATTGGGGTAGATATTGACTCTGTGCCATAGTGTAAAACGGGTGATAGCGAGTCGGCAGCCCATTTTACAGTTTGCCGTCAATAGAAATAAAAATCGGGAGAGATGTAAAATGGGCTGCCAATTCGCTATCACCCATTTTACGCTATCTCACAAAGTCAAGATCTACCGCATTGTGAGAGCACCCAGAGAAGCAGGCATTCTCCTGCATTATTCTGTGCTATACCAGCTGCACACTGATGGTTCATTTAGGACATTGCATTGTGCACAGCAGCCCAATGGCAACATGGGTGCGATCAAAGATCCCCTGGACCACTGGAAAGCCAGCAAAATTGTAGAATTGTGTTGTCATATAATGCTGCTGCTGATCAGTAAGGAAAGCAATGAAATTATTGGTACTGCTGAATAATACACGTGCAACTTCCTTGATACATCTGCAGATAGCAAATTGGCTGATATTGAAAATGTAGTAGGATTGCATCTAGGGGTCTACATTCAGAAATGTTTACGGCTTTGTCACTGCCTCCCTACTTAGCCTCAACTTCCTAAGGCATTGCTCTTCATTCATTTCCAGGTAACTGTCTGGAATGGGAAACTGAGTCTTGAGTACTGGCGGGAAGTCACAGTATGTCTTGTGTGCCATCTGACATCACTACAACCCTTTTCTATTCTTTCTGGCCCTTCTCAGCCACTTGCAGCCCTTGTAACACCAACAATAATCTCCAGGTCATTAACTACTGCACAAGATGTTTGTTGTACATAGGGAATGTTTTTTTGAGGTTAAGGCACATTGTTGGAATAAATTGTTCCTAGTCTATTACTATAGTTGTTAGCAAAACTCATATTTGTAACATGAAACTGATGTATCATAAAATGAATCTGTTACAAACACAGAATGAGTGTATACAACTACATTATAATCATCAGTTGATATCTATGTTCTGTTTATTTTTTAACATTTACATTCTTGGTTTGTTCACAGGTGGTCATATCTTTCTGTTTTCTACCTAACTCATTGTTCTAGCCACACACTGATTGTAACCAAGAATCTGACCAAGCAATCTGGTAATGCTGCGCTGAGACTGGTTGCCAGGAGACAATTCTTCCTTGAATTGTCCTTTCCCTTTATGGGAAATACCCGGCCTCTGATATACATTTGTGCACAACAATGACTTGCATTTCTATAGTGTTTATCATACACAGAACGATATCTCAGTGCTTTATAGGGTAGCAGAAAATAGTAGAAACCAAACGGGAAGAAAATAGCTGGTGCGGGAAGCTATAAGCCCAGTTTAAAAAGTATGGTTCTTGGAAGGCTTTTTGAAAGAAGAGAGGAATGTGGAAAGATGGAAGGTATTTAGGGAGAGAGTTCCAGAGGCACAAGGAGTAAAATTGCATTGGAGAAGTGGCGGGTGAAGATCACTGATGTGAAAGCTCAGGGAGAGATTTGCAAGTGAAGATGAGGATCTTAATGTCAACTCACTGGAGCACAGGGGACCAGTGGAGCTTGGCAAGGATGGGGGTGATAGTAGTGTGGGCTATATGCAGGCAAAGACACACAACATTGCATTTTGAATGAGTTATAATTTCTGGAAGGTGATGAAGGTATTACAGAACCACTTCCATTGAAGGCAATTGGATAATAAAATGCTATTTCAGAATTACTCTCACGGGTGATTCCAAAATACCCAAAGCTTTTGGAGTGTACATGCTTGCCTTGAAATCCAGGAAATGTTTCAGTAATGTTCCCAGGAAACAAACAGCAATTACTGTTTGGTAATTACTGTTGGGTACCGGACGATCTTGTGGGGGTAATTTTATTTTTTATGGGCGGAAAAAAGATTAAAATGACTCCCAGTGTCTCCATAAACTTTCACTTCATGTTGAATCTCACCTGGTTATATTGCAAGATAGATTTTGCAACAGTCGATAGCTGTACAAATACAACATTCATTTAAAGCTTTTCCAGACTGGCCAAGATCTTCCCTTAGCATGAGTCATCACTTTCATGAGAGAGTGGAAGAAAATTATGTTGAAAAAATTAAGTAACTAATGGTGGAAAGCTAGTTTTATGTTTATGAATATTTTTTTTAAAAATATACTTATATGGTTTTTAAATTGCATCAAATGCAATCTGATTCCTACCCCACTTTGATTCTAAAGCAATAAACTTGGATTGACCCCATACTTGTTCACACTAAAGGAAAACATAACACTCTACAGAAGTAATTTTGTAAGACTGTGTTGTGCCATTTAGGTTTCATTTAATCTATTTCAGGTATCTGCACTTTGAGAAGCTGTAATCTGTCTTTGCCTTGTGTTTATCCAGTTATTGGGAAAGGGTCACAAACATAGGTTTACATTTGGCCTTCCCAAATCCTGATTTCAAAGAGTTTTAACTCAGTTATATGTGAATGTTCAGAAAGTAAAAAACAATTCACCAATTTTCTGATCTGATTTTTTAAGCCCAAATTCTAAACTTGAATTTGGAAAATAATAACTGAAGCAAAAAATCGCCCTTCTTATGAAGAGTGCAATTTACATAGAATTTACAGCATAGAAACAGGCCACTTGGCTCAACTGGTCTATGTCGGAGTTTATGCTCCACATGAACCTCTTCCCACCATACTTCATCTCACCCTATCACCATATCCTTCTATTCCTTTCTCCCTCATGTACTTATCTAGCTTCTCCTTAAATGCATCTATGCTATTTGCCTCAACTACTCCATGTGGTAGCAAGTTCCATATTTTCACCACTCTCTGGGTAAAGAAGTTTCTCCTGAATTCCTTATTGGATTTCTTAGTGACTATTTTATATTTATGGCCCCGAGTTTTGGACTCCCCCACAAGTGGAAACATTGGGAGTTTAATTGGATAATGCCCAAAACCGGGCGCAGGGGTTGCAGCATGCGATTAACCCACGCCCGGTCGTTGAGATGCAGGTAGCATGTAACATTCCTGCTGCCTGGTCATTTACCTGATATCTGCGAACAGCCAGGTCTACCTGTGCTGTTGAGTGGCTGCTCACCAACAGTAGGCCCCAATATTACACGAGTGGTTAGCACCACTTAGACAGCCTGCACCTCTAATTTGCAAAATATAAGATACAGGTCAGCACAGAGTCTGAACGAAGATTAGACATCGCACACATAAAACACAGATGCAGGTCCCATCCCTATATTTACAAACTGTTGAGTTATGTTAAAACATTGAATAAAGGTTGCACACTACTAAATCCTACACCCTCCAATCTGCACGTCAGACCTCACCAATCTGCCGATCTGAGTTTGTATAGGACCTGCGAGAGAGCGTGCACCAAGGTTCTCTGATGATGCACTAGAGGTCTTCGTGCAAGAGGTGGACAGAAGGAGGGGCATCCTATATCCTTGGCGGGGGGTGGGGGGGGTGCAAGAGGCCCTCCAGACATATGCTCCCGAGGCAGTGGGAGGAAATAGGGGACAAAATCAATGACAGGCTCATAGCACCATGAACATGGATGCAGTGCAGGAAGAAGTTCAATACTTTGACATGAGTGGTCAAGGTGAGTGAGGTCAACTGTTATGGGGCATCTCCTACCAACTGCACCACTAGCCGCACGCACTGCACGCACTACATCCCCCATCACCAACATACCAACAAACTCTTTCAATCAGTACTCAACCCTTCTAATCAGATGCTTCCTCTCACCCTCACACATTACCATTGTGGCAAGCCGCACACCCACAACTCACAGGTCACACACACTGGCAGCTATTCAACCATGACAGGCACATCGCCCAAACATCCTGCAGGACGCTCACAGGCACACGTCCCGCTTTCTTGCAGGAGACGGTGGCGCATAACAGGAGACAGCAAGTGGCAGTGGCTCCGTGGAACATGAACCTGCTGTCCTCTCTCAGTTTGACAGCATTCCTGTCCCACCCCTGCCACTCTGCCAGTGCCCTTGCTGTTGCCTGTCAGCTAGCCAGCACAATCCCTGTAGAGTATTGAAACGTTATTATAGGAACATAGGAAGGTTGGAGTAGGCCATTTAGCCCCTCGAACCTGTTCCGCCATTCAACAAGATCATAGTTGATCTATGACCTAACTCCATATACCTGCCTTAGCCCCATATCCCTTAATACCTTTGGTTAACAAAAATCTATCAATTTCAGATTTAAAATTACTAATTGAGCTAGCATCAACTGCTGTTTGCGAAAGAGAATTCCAAACTTCTACCACCCTTTGCTCCTGCAAGTCCTGGCTCTAATTTTTAGGCTATGTCCCCTAGTCCTAGTATTCAAGTATAGGAGACCTCCAAAAACAGGTACAAATGCATCAGCAGCCAGAAGCAATAATACAGCAACTGTAACTCCTGCATGATCCCTTTAAATAGCGCTGGTTGGGATGTGGGGGGTGGGGGTTCCTCCATGCTGTTTACGACCTGTTCAGCTGTGCGTGGTTGAGTTCCAACATTGCATCTGTCCCTTTAAATCAGCATTACATACAGATCTACCACATATTCTCCCTACTTTACATGCCGCTGGTGTTTGTTATTTGCGCGAGCGCAAATGCCTTTACCAAGATGGCATCTGGCGCACGTCACGCTAGAAGTATGCACACGCATTCCACACGTCATTTTGGGTCCTTAGGAGGCCGCGAAGCGCCTAGAAAATGGGCGCTATTCAGCCCATTTTATAGCCCATTCTCTCTACATTCACCCTATTGAACCCCTTCATAATTTTAAAGACCTTTTTTAGTTAATCTCTCAGTCTCCAATTGTCCAGAGAAAAGAACTCCAGCTTGTTTAGTCTTTAATCTTCTAACTGAACTGTGAATGCTACAATGGTATTCAACAGATAAATATCTGAATGGAACAATCTTTAAAATCATACTTTCATATTAGGACTTGTGTTGATGTGTCCAGTACAATGTGCTGTTCAGTACAATAGCACTAAATCACTGAATCCCACAGTGCAAATCCATCTAGAGATGACAGATTAACAGAACAAAAACAAACAGGCCAACAGCTCCCTCTGCAAACTCAGGCTGGTATTTCTAGCTCTGCACAAACAGCTCTGGGAAACAGTCTCTTTTTGGTGCAACATAATTTTAAAAATAGCTACTCTCCAGTTTTGGACCCGATTATTCAGTTTTTGAGCCAGTTGTCAGGAAATGTCTAAAATGTAAACTGTGCACGAATGCCTTGAAATTTAACTCTGAGTAATAACATACTATTGCTAATATAAAATAAATGGATTAATGCCTCCATTAAATAGCAAACAAAAGAATGTCTGATTTGTAAAACAGAAGTCCAAGGCCTGGAATTTGTTCAGTTTTCTGTGTGAACCCCAGGTTTCACACCATGGTCAATGGCAATACTGTGCATTTAAGTTCAGTAGCCCTTTTCAAACAATCCAGTGGGCCACATATTGATACACAAACTTTATCTCTGTGAATGAGTTAATTTTTACGTTGTTGACATAAGAACAAGGTCAAAACATTACAGTGTGGGTTTTCAACAAACTCATTTAGCTTATTATTCTCACTCATCAAGCAGCTGTTTGTAATCAATGTGCAGTATATAGCTGCCAAAAAGCATTGGATAGGTTAAGGTGCAATTCCTAACACTACTTTTATAAATGATGTGGAGATGCCGGTGATGGACTGGGGTTGACAATTGTAAACAATTTTACAACACCAAGTTATAGTCCAGCAATTTTATTTTAAATTCACAAGCTTTCGGAGATTTTCTCCTTCCTCAGGTAAATGTTTCAAGATCTCCTTGAAGCCTACGCATTTATACATATTGAACAATACATGGTGTTTACAGACTGCCCCTGCAACTGCCCGTTGCCAAGGCAATCACCGTGTTCAGACAGAGAGGTGTTACCTGCAGAACCTCCGAATACACATTCAACAAAAAAACAAACAGGGAAAAAAAAGAGAAAAAAAAACACAGAGAGAGGCAGAAACATCCGGAAGGCAGAGAGAGCCAGCAAATGACCCATTATATTAAAAACAGATAACATTTGTTCGCTGGTGGGGTAACGTGTAGCGTGACATGAATCCAAGATCCCGGTTGAGGCCGTCCTCATGGGTGCGGAACTTGGCTATCAATTTCTGCTCGACGATTTTGCGTTGTCGTGTGTCTCGAAGGCCGCCTTGGAGTACGCTTACCCGAAGGTCGGTGGATGAATGTCCATGACTGCTGAAGTGTTCCCCGACTGGGAGGGAACCCTCCTGTTTGGCGATTGTTGCGCGGTGTCCGTTCATCCGTTGTCGCAGCGTCTGCATGGTCTCGCCAATGTACCATGCTCTGGGGCATCCTTTCCTGCAACGTATGAGGTAGACAACGTTGGCTGAGTCACAGGAGTATGAATAAACTTCTGCTTTGTTCTAATGAATTCATAACTGGCACAATTATGTTTACCTGGTAATCTCTATAAATATAAGTTCATAATATACTTAAAAAAACACAATTTGGAAATCACTATGATTTTCTGAAGGAATCAGCTGTAACTGATTGTGCTGCAAGTGTTGTGATTGAGAATTTGGAAAGCTGCAGAAAGAAATTGTTTCCGCTTTTCTTGAACTGATGTCCAGCAATGAAGCCTCTTACACTGCTATCGGTTTAAAGGAGTTATAAAGTGCCTTCACGCACTCCGGTCTTTCTGCTCAGGCTCTCAAACTTTATGCCTTTTAACATACAAAATAGACACAATTTCAGGGAGAAACTACTGACAAACTATTAAAGAGTTATTTAATTTGTTTTGCCACTTCTTAAATTAGTTTTTATGAGCTTTTTGCAGTGGTTTGCCACTTTTTCTCCTTTCCATTAGTTAAGCTACTAAATGAAACGGTCAGAGCCTGAAACTTAAACTCACTCAGAATCGGGTGTTTTGTATCCTCAAAACTACCATTACAATTGTTCCCAAGTTGCTGCCTACTTCAAATCAGCCCTTATGAATTCAATTCACTACATTGTGACAACTTATAGCTATAAAGTGTTATTGAATAGCCTGATGCTAGAAATAAATGGTTGAATTTGATCTTCAATGGAACAAATGCAATGTCACTCCAGTGATATACTATGGTAGTTCTTTTATTCATCTGAATAAACTGCTATAATGATCCTCCTTCACTAGTGCAATATGCCATGTAGTATAATGCCATACCACATTCAAAATTAAAGGTGTCATTGTCTTAAAGTTCTAACATTTCAGAATCTCCCTCTGACCTCATGTTTTTCAGGTACTAAAATCCTACATGATATGTTTTGAATAAATTCTACTGAAGAAATAGTTCCAATTCATCACTCATTTTTAATATATGTAAATGACTTGGACAAAAGCTTCCAACGTTATTTCCCTATCTTTAGGAGAATATGCAAAGCTCACAATCACTGTCACGTTGTTACTGGCCTCTGGGAATGAGTGGGTGAAGTAGACAAGGATTCGAAATAATTGCTAATAATCAGTAATTGCTCTGCTTTTCTATAGAGACAAAAGCATTCATTTAGCAGAGGTAATTCAGGTTGAGTTCTGAGATTTACTGAAAAAAATTCATCAAAAACTTCAATAATTTCTATAATTACTAATTGCACAGGAGTTAATAAGCACAATGGATTTTTATTTTAAAAGAAAGAAGCTTCATTCTGATTTACCTCCTAGGAATTTCCAAATAGCATGCTCAAAATCTTAACTGTTCACTCCACCTTAAGGATCTGCACTTTTAAAAGTATATATTATGCTTAGCAAGATGAGGCATATTTAATGTCTCAGCATTAAGCACTCTCGTGTCAGGTATAGCACAGCTAGATGCACAGAAAGCTCCCTCTACCTTGTCCCAACAATGGCCTTAACTTCAACCTCACAAGAGCACCTGATACTACACCACTTTTCCATTCTACTATGCTAGCCATTCTTACTATCAGTAAGATTTCCAATGAGTGCCAAATTATGAGCAGTTTTGCGCTGCGGGCTTGTCCATGAGGCATTAGATTAAGACTGTCCAAGCTCATGCACCATAGGACCCTTATAACCAGTAGACGGAGGAGACTTTCATCTCATTAGTCTGAGCTAGATTGGAACCTAATTCCCAGACATGGACACATGAACTGAATGCCAGAGGAGAGGTGAGAGTAGCTGCCCTCAATATAAAGGCAGCTTTCAACAATCACAAGCATGGCTGGAGTCATGCCTGACAAAAGGGAAGATGGTTGTGGTTGTCAGAGACCATTCGTAGTCACAAGACATCGTCAGGGAAGCATCTTTGTCCCAGCCAACCATTATCAGCTATTTCATCAATCTGTCATAAGATCAGGAATGGGGCTGTGTTCCACAGAATTCTACTCCTTTCACAGCTCCTCTGACAGTGAAGCAGCCCATGCCAGCCTAAAGAATGACCTGGATAACATTCAGGCTGACAAGTGTCAGACAACATTTGCACCACATCAGTGCCAGCTAATGACCATCTTGAACAGAAGAAATCCCAGCCATCAATCCCTGACCTTTAATGGCACCACCATCACCTAGCCCCCACCATCAGCATCCTGATGTGGGGGGGTCACCATTAACCAGAAGCTGAACTGGACCAGCCAAATTAACATTGTGGTGACAAGAGCAGAGCAGAGGCTGGGTATTCTGCAATTATGGGATGTGGGCGTCGCTGGCAAGGCCGGCATTTATTGCCCATCCGTAATTGCCCTTGAGAAGGTGGTGGTGAGCTGCCTTCTTGAACCGCTGCAGTCCGTGAGGTGAAGGTACTCCCACAGTGCTGTTAGGTAGGGAGTTCCAGGATTTTGACCCAGCGATGATGAAGGAACGGCGATATATTTCCAAGTCGGGATGGTGGTGTTATTCCCATATGCCTGCTGCCCTTGTCCTTCTAGGTGGTAGAGGTCGCGGGCTTGGCAGGTGCTGTCGAAGAAGCCTTGGTGAGTTGCTGCAGTGCATCCTGTGGATGGTACACACTGCAGCCACGGTGCGCCGGTGGTGAAGGGAGTGAATGTTTAGGGTGGTGGATGGGGTGCCAATCAAGCGGGCTGCTTTGACCTGGATGGTGTCGAGCTTCATCTTGAGTGTTGTTAGAACTGCACTCATCCAGGCAAGTGGAGAGTATTCCATCACACTCCTGACTTGTGTCTTGTAGATAGTGGAAATGTAGATGATGGACTTTGCAGAATCAGGCGATGAGTCACTTACCGCAGAATACCCAGCCTCTGACCTGCTCTTGTAGCCACAGTATTTATGTGGCTGGTCTAGTTAAGTTTCTGGTCAATCGTGACCCCCAGGATGTTGATGGTGGGGGATTCGGCGATGGTAATACCTTTTAATGTCAACGGGAGGTGGATAGATTCTCTCTTGTTGCAGATGGTCATTGCCTGGCACTTGTCTGGCGTGAATGTTACTTGCCACTCATCAGCCCAAGCCTGGATGTTGTCCAAATCTTGCTGCATGTGGGCACGGACTGCTTCATTATCTGAGGGTTTGCGAATGGAACTGAACGTTGTGCAATCGTCAGCGAACATTCCCATTTCTGACCTTATGATGGAGGGAAGGTCATTGATGAAGCAGCTGAAGATGGTTGGGCCGAGGACACTGCCCTGAGGAACTCAGCAATGTCCTGGGGTTGAGATGATTGGCCTCCAACAAGCACTACCATTTTCCTTTGTGCTACGTACGACTCCAGCCACTGGAGAGTTTTCCCTCTGATTCCCATTGACTTCAATTTTATTCGGGCTCCTTGGGGTCACACTTGGTCAAATGCTGCCTTGATGTCAAGGGCAGTCACTCTCACCTCACCTCTGGAATTCAGCTCTTTTGTCCATGTTTGGACCAAGGCTTTAATGAGGTCTGGAGCGGAGTGGTCCTGCCGGAACCCAAACTGAGCATCGGTGAGCAGGTTATTGGTGAGTAAGTGCCACTTGACAGTACTGTCGACGACACTTTCCATCACTTTGCTGATGATTGAGCGTAGACTGATGGGGCGCTAATTGGCTGGATTGGATTTGTCCTGCTTTTTGTGGACAGGACATACCTGGGCAATTTTCCTCATTGTCGGGTAGATGCCAGTGTTGTAGCTGTACTGGAACAGTTTGGCTAGATGCGCAGATAGTTCTGGAGCACAAGTTTTTAGCACTACAGCCAGGATGTTGTCTGGGCCCATAGCCTTTGTTGTATCCAGTGCACTCAGCCGTTTCTTGATATCACGTGGAGTGAATCAAATTGTTTGAAGACTGGCTTCTGTGGTGGTGGAGATATTGGGAGGAGGACGAGATGGATTATCTACTTGGTACTTCTGGCTGAAGGTGGTTGCAAAAGCTTCATCCTTGTCTTTTGCACTCACGTGCTGGACTCTGCCATCATTGAGGATGGGGATGTTTACAGAGCCTCCTCCTCCTGTTAGTTGTTTAATTGTCCACCACCATTCACGACTGGATGTGGCAGGACTGCAGAGCTTTGATCTGATCCGTTGGTTGTGGAATCGCTTAGCTCTGTCTATAGCATGTTGCTTCCGCTATTTAGCATGCATGTAGTCCTGAGTTGTAGCTTCACCAGGTTGGCACCTCATTTTTGGTATACCTGGTGCTGCTCCTGACATGCTCTTCTACACTCCTCATTGAACCAGGGTTGATCCCCTGGCTTGTTGGTAATGGTAGAGTGAGGAATATGCCGGGCCATGAGGTTACAGATTGTGCCGGAATACAATTTTGCTGCAGCTGATGGCCCACAGTACCTCATGGATGCCCAGTTTTGAGCTGCTAGATCTGTTCTGAATCTATCCCATTTAGCACGGTGGTAATGCCACAAAACACGTTGAATGGTATCCTCAGTGTGAAGACGGGACTTCGTCTCCACAAGGACTGTGCGGCGGTCACTCCTACCAATACTGTCATGGACAGATGCATCTGCGACAAGTAGATTGGTGAGCATGAGGTCATGTAGATTTCTCCCTCGCGTTGGTTCGCTCACCACCTGCCGCAGACCCAGACTGGCAGCTATGTCCTTCAGGACTTGGCCAGCTCGGTCAGTTGTGGTGTTACCGAGCCACTCTTGGTGATGGACATTGAAGTCCCCCACCCAGAGTACATTCTGTGCCATTGCTACCCTCAGCACTTCCTCCAAGTGGTGCTCAACATGGAGGAGGACTGATTCCTCAGCTGAGGGAGGGCAGTAGAGGGTAATCAGCAGGAAGTTTCCTTGCCCATGTTTGACCTGATGCCATGAGATTTCATGGGGTCCGGAATCAATGTTGAGGACTCCCAGGACCACTCCCTCCTGACTATATATCACTGTACCGCCACCTCTGGTGGGTCTGTCCTGCAGGTGGGACTGGACATACCCAGGGATGGTGATGGAAGATTCTGGGACGTTAGCTGAAAGGTATGATTCTGTGAGTATGGCTATGTCAGGCTGTTGTCTGACTAGTCTGTGGAACCGCTCTCCCAATTTTGGCACAAGTCCCCAGATGTTAGTGGGGAGGACTTTGCAGGGTCGACTGAGTGTCTAATTTCCTGACCCCTCAAAGCCTCTCCACTATCTACAAGGCTCAAATTTGGAGGATGATGGAATGCTCACTATTCGCCTGGATGAGCAAACCACAACATAAGAAATAGGAACTGGAATAGGCCATACGGCCCATCGTGCCTGTTCCGCCATTCAATAAGATCATGGCTGATCTTCCACCTCAACTCCACTTTCCTACCATATCCCTTGATTCCCACAAGTCACACACCTTCCTGACTTGGACATATATTACCATCCGTTCATCGTCATTTGGTCAATATATTGGAATTCCTTACCTAACTAACACTATTGTGGGAGTGCCAGCACTACAAGGATTGCAGTAGTTCAAGGTGAAGGCTCACCACCACTGTCTCAGTGCAATTAGGGTTTGGCAATAAATGTAGCCTTGCCAGTGTCAGCCACATCCTGAGAATTTTTTTTAAAGTCAAAGGCCAGTGTCTAAGCTACTGCACCACCCAGTTCCCCATCTGTGCATGTTAAAAAGACATAGCTGTAAATGGGACTTGACAACAAACAGAAAACATTTTTGGCTCCTCCAGTGGCTGAGTGGGTAAATGCGCCACGCGGCGGTGTATTGAGACATACAGATTAGGAAGTTCTCAGCTTGATTCCTTGGGGGTAATTTTAACCCCCAAGAATGGGTGGGTTGGGGGCGAGTGGGAGATTAAAGTAGCAGTTTTTTGGAGCGGGACTGCATCCCGGCTCCAACGCGCCCACTTTCGGCTTTAATCCAGGCACATTAGGAAACCTAGAAGTCCCGTCCCCACTTATAGCCGGCAAGCTGGTATTTAAAGGGCCAATTCAGGCAGTTGGAACACTTTAGATACTTAACTTTTTATTGATTCTACAACAGAAACGGACTTCTCTACTCCTGAACGTGTCTCCCGTGGCTTCTGAAACACGCCATTGAAATGGAGGTGAGTTGCAGCTGACCCTCATTTGGCCCTTTAAACCAATGATTGACACATCTGGATAAAAGGTGAGGCATTGCAGCTGGGCACTCAGTTCTCTCAGGCAAACGTTTGGCTGGGAGTTCTTCGTGTTTAGACTGAGATTTCATTGTTGAGACTGAAAATTATTGGGCTTCATTTTAGCACCCGCTATCGGGTGCGTTCCTGGCGGGGGGGCTCCGAAAATCGGGGAATCCCGGAGCGGGTTTGGAGCCCGGCTCCAACCCGCCCACTTCCGGGTTCCCCACAGACCCGCCGACGTGCATGCGCAGCTCCCGCATGTGGGAATCCCGCAGGCAATTAAAGCCAGCGGGGTTCCACTTAACAGTATTTACCTTGGTCTTTCAGGTCATTAACAGACCTGATTAAGTGAATATGTGAGGAGGGGTGGGATTTTATTGACAACTGGGACTGTTTCCCATACTGTGGGAAACAGTCCCAGTTGAAATGGACCTGTTGCAGCTGTCAGCCTGTGGCAGCTACAAAGGTCCATTTGACAGGTGGGGGGGGGGGGACCCTCACTCATTGCAGGAGGCCACTCTGTCACTTGGGACAAAGTTTGGCCTCCACCACCCTCCTCCTGACAAGAAAATTCACCAACTTGCACAGTTACCCCGGGGTCCAGAGACATGTACCTACCTTGCGGACCCCCTCAGATGTACATCTTCCAGATGGGGGCTGCTGTAGCTGCTGTCATGACCTCCTCGGAGGGCAAACAGCATCACCAGCCTCGCCGGCCACGCCGTCCACCTCTGACACGTGGAGCTCCACAACGGAGTGCTGTGACACATCCACCTGTACAGCAGGAGGGAGGGCAACCGCAGAGAGAGATGCGTCGCAGAGGGCACTACCCTCGCCACAGGGTCTACAGACCGAGGCTCAGCTTCCTGGACCTTTCTGAGCAGCAGTGCACACGGAGGCTCAGAGTCACTCGACATGTAGTCGTGGACATCTGCAGCCTCCTTCATGCCGAGCTGCTCCCGGCTGGCCCGAGCACCATCTTCTTACCTGTCGCTGTCAAAGTCACCACTGCCCTCAACAACTTCTCCTCCGGATCCTTCCAGGGTGCCACCGGGGACATCGCCGACGTTTCTCAGTCCTCTGCATAAAAGAGCCCTGCAAATAAACCTACACCCACTCTGCAGTGACACAATGGGTGGCATCAGTTGTGGGTCTTCATTGTGATCCTCAGGAAAGGGCATTATTGCACAAACTAGACAAGATTCGCAAAGACGTGGCAGTAGTGGTGCCAATATAATATGTGATGTGAGTTGGTCAGAAATTCAATATAAGTAAAAACCCTCAAACATCCTTGTGCATCCCCTTCATGCTCACGACACGTTTGTCTTACGCTGCCTACTGCACATATGTGATGCATGCCCTGTGGCTGCAGCACAGGTAGTGGCAGGTTGAGTGAGGCTGACCGTGAAAGAGATGCACGAGAGGGTGAGTATGAGATAGAGCCATGAGATTGTATGAGGATTGGGTTGAGTGGTAGTGGCGGGATGAGTACTGGTGAGGTGAGTAAGTGCAGGTAAGATGAGGATGAGCTTTGAGTGGGTATGAGGGGTGATGTGACAGAGTAGTGTTGGCAGTGCAGAAGGAGATGTGGGGTGGGGGTGGTGATGTGGCAGATGGGGTGTAGGGGAATGAGTAAGTGTACTCACTTTGGCTGACCTACTGAGGTAATTGGAGCGCCTCCTGCACTGTATGCAGGTGGGCGATATGTTGGTGGTGCTGGTGACCTCCTCTGCCACCTCGAGCCAGGCCTTCCTGGTGGCAGAGGCAGGCCACTTCCTCCCGCCCGCCGGGGGGAAGATCTCTGTCCTCCCCCTCCTCCTCACCCCATCTAATGATACCTGGAGTGAGGCATCATTAAACTGGGAGCAGCCTTCCCCCTGGGCTGCTCCATGCTGTAATTTTTTCTATTTGTTGCAGCATCTGTCAGTGGAGGACTGCCCCTTTAAATAGAGCGCCTCCAGCTGACAGATCTTACTGCGCATGCGCAGCCCACCCGATGCGCAGATCAGCAGTGGTTACCCACGCGCCCAATAGCCCCCCCGCCGCAAACCCGCAGCCCTGCTAACATCGAGCCCATTGTGTTCAGACAAATTTACCTACATTTTGGAGCCCCTCAAACTGACAAAATCAAGATATGGGGGTGCAGTGGATGTATTCCACAGTACATCTGAGGAGGAGGAAAATGTAGATGGAGAATTCATCGCCAGAGCAACCGTGCACGTTGAGGATGCCCTCATCTCTAACAGGCTCTCAAAATGAGATGTGCAAATTGAAGGCTTTGAAATACTCAGGTCGCCTGGAACGACCACCACCAACCCCATCTCCCTCCCTTTGCACATAACAGTCCTTCAACCATGCATACACCCATTGCACACATGCCCAGTGGGTGGCATCATGTCTTGGCATTCATGATGAAGCACATGAAAGGGCGAATTCACAAAAGGGACTCAATAATGGCCACGATGTGGCAGTGGTGGTGGTAATGATTAAATTTAATGCTCCATAACAACAAAAATATATAAATTAACAATTTATATTGTCAGCTCGTCAAACACCCTTGTGAATACCCTTGGTGAATTACAATTGCTTAGCCTTTCTCTTCCTACTTCTATGTGGTGCATCCCCTGTGGCTTCAGCAGAGGCAGTGGAAGGCTGCTCAGATCCCTGCCCTGACTGCTGAGATGCTCCCGGCCCACGACCTCTGGGTTTTAGAGCCCGTGAGGGCCCTGACAAAGACTCCTCCACCTGCACCTGTGCAGGGGCAAACTTGACCATCGGGAGAGGAAGCAGCATGTCACGTACTGATTGAGGGGGCAATTGGTGAGATGTGGGAGCGCTTTGAGTGGAATCCCCACTTCCATGTCCCTTTTCGCCATCATCCCTCTCCCGGGTCAGTGCAAAATTACTCCCACCACTCTGCTGACCAGCGGGTTGATGAGCAGGTGTACCGCGTTGTAAGTCCACAGCTAAAGTATCTGTCTGCTTGTTTAAGGTGGCAGACAAGTTGTCAGGGCCTGCATGGACTCATTTGAGAGCCGTGCTTGAAGCTCAATGGAGGCTTCCATTCTCTCCATTGCAGGTATTCTCGCACTTACCTATGTCATCAATCCACTAGCGATGGAGTTGGACTCCTCCATCCTCTCTGCTATTGTGGAGAGTTTGCGTGGCACTTTTTCCATTACCTCACAAAGTTGCTGCTGCACCTCTATCATTCTCCTTCTCAATGATGGTCCCCGGGTTTCAGCATTTATGTCCAGCTGAGAAGAGCTTGGAGAGGAGTGCGTCCCCCGACGCGGACTCTCCACAGCTGCCCATGCCACCAGCGTCTGCTCATGCTCTTCTTGTGAGTGGTGAATCACCAGGTGACAACCCAACTAACTGGCTAACAGGACCCACCAAAGTGCAAGTATCTGCGCTGGTGCAGGGCTGTACGTCCTGTGACAGTTTGCCCTCAGAAGAAATGAGCGCCTTTGAGGAAGCACGTTCTTCCATTTCCGCTGATTGCTTGTGATGGCATGAAGGCCCTGAAGACAACAGAAAGCGATATTAATGATTCATCGCAAAAGTGACAATTTTACAATGGCCACACTGAGGTCTGGCACAGTTACATCATTGATAAAATCAATTCATCATGTGTGTGAAGGATGTTAAAGTTCTGTCACCAGCCATCTGCGGGTTGTCATCCTCTCCATCTCTGATGGATAGGCATAAGCTGGTCCGACTTATTTCCGTGGCCTCCTCCTCCACGTCTGTCACCTCCACTATTTGTGGAGGGCCACCTCCAGTTCTGCTCTTCTACTTTGAGTTTTGCGTTCTCTTCTCCGAAAAGGGGAGAAAGAACAGACCTGTGAGTGACTGAAGGTGATGTATTCACCCAATGGATGCACTGCTCTGGGTGAGGCTGACCATGAAAGAGATGCATCAGAGGGTGTCTATTAGACAGATACATCACGTTGCATTAGGATTGGGGTGAGTGGCAGTGGTAGGTGAATAAATGAACAGTTGAGGACATGCATAGAAAGTGAAGGATGGTTGTTACTGCTGATACTTAAGTGGGTGTGAGGAGTTATGTGATGGGATAAGTGTGCCAATACAGAGTGACGGGGAGGGGGGGTGTGGGGGGGTTGTTGAACAACACAGGATGTGGGTGAATAAGCAAGTGTACTCACTTTTCCTGATCTGGTTAGGTCATTAAAATGCTTCCTGCACTGAACCTAAGACCTGGGCATCGTGCTCCTGCTGCTTACCTCTTCTGCCACCTCCAGCCAAGCATTTTGGTTACAGAGCCAGGTTCCTGCCATCCATTGGAAACATTACCTCCCTCCTAGCTCTCACTACAGCCAGCAGTACATCCAGGGAGGCATCATTAAATCTAGAGGCAGCCTTTGCTTACCTGGACTCCATTTCTCCTTTCTCCTTCCCCTCCCCACAATGTTAAATTTCCTGCTGACACTCACAGTCTAGGCTTATTTATAAAAAATGATCACTTCAATGAAGTAGCTCAAGGACTGTCATCAGTGGAGCAGTGATCAATAAAGCTAACAGACTACTGAGCTATGTTGCCAAATCATGATCACAAGATAAATACAGATGAGAAATGCCATTGGGCTCATTTTAGCTCTTTCCAGATAGACTCTACCTTCCATAATGGCATCCAGTTGCTTCTTAAATGATTCCAGGGTTTTCACTTCTACTACCCTATCTGGAATTTCATTCCATGTGTTAATCACACTTTGTGTGAAGAAGAACTTCCTATCATCAATCCTAAATTAGTTTTAACCATTAGAATATGAACCTGAGACTGCCTTGCTGATACTGTTTAGTACTGTACTAATTTCTGGTTATGGAGCTATGAGGGAAGTATCCAAGCCCTGAAGGCAGTGCAGGAATGGGCCATAAGGCTGATCTCTAGTGTCAGGGGACTGAGATATGAGGACAGGTTAGAAACATTTAAACTGCTCAATGTTGAAAGAAGGTGAAAAGATCATACAGATGCATATAGGAAAATAAGGTAAATCTGGACTCACTGTTTTAAGTTAAACCATGATTGCAAGGCAAGGGGACATAGGTACAGACTGGTAAAAGAAGTTCAGAACTCTTGTCACGCAGTACTTCTTCAAGCAAAGAATGATCAATACCTGGAATGGGCTTCTGGGTAGAATAGTGAAGGCTTAAGCTCTGGAATTATTCTAGGTGGTGTGAAGGGGGAAACGTAGATTTCTATACTTATCTGTATGACCTATGGAAATGTACCCAGTGTGAGTAAACTGAGACCCTCTTTGCCTGCTCAGGTGGACGTAAAAGATCCCATCACACTATTCAAAGAAGAATAGGGAGATCACCTGGTCTCTCAATAATCTGGTCAACATTACTCTGGTCAACATTACTCCCTCAACCTAAACTACCAAAAGCAGACAATCTGGTCATTTATTAATTTGCTGTTTGTGAGATCTTACTGTGCACAACTTGGCTGCCACATTTAACTACATAAACATAGTGACAGCACTTTAAACGTAAAGTGCTTTGAGACATTCCGAGAACATGATATGGTACTATACCAATAAAAGTTCCTTCTTCAGTGCATTCGGCCAATAATTCTTTCGTGGGCTGTTCCTCACAACTGCCTTCAATTTACCCAATTGGTATCTTATTGCCACCTAATAGAAGGTAATCCCATTGGCTTGTCATCTGGGAAGGAGTGTAGCATCTGAGCCATCATTGATAAGTAATCTGGGAGGGCAAGGCCTATTAGCTGATAAATGCCAGCCATGGCTCAGTGCTATCCTCTGAGTCAGAACGTTGTGGGTTCAAGTCCCACTTCAGAGACTTGAGCACATAATTAGCATGACACTTCAGTGCAGCACTGAGGGAGTGCTGCACTGTCAGAGGTGCTGTCTTTCAGATGAGACGTTAAAACGAGGCCCCATCTGCCTTCTCCGGTGGACGTAAAAGATCCCATGACACTATTTGAAGAAAAAGGGAGTTCTCCCCGATGTCCTGGCCAATATTTATCCCTCAACCAACATCACTATAAAAACAGATTATCAGATTACAACTTATTATTTTACAGGAAGACCTAAACTTAATAGCAAACTGGACAAGGATGGAAAATAAACATATTGAGATTATAATATATTTAGGAGAGAAAGAAAAGATAAGAAAGGTGGTGGAGTGAAAATGTTGGTAAAAAAGGGAGAAAATGCTATAGACAAATAAAGGGCTTTTTACATTAGTAGGGGTGTATTACAGACCTCCAAACTGTGGGAAGAAATGAAAAAAGAAATCTGCAGTCAGATTAGAGAGATGATTAGGAATAACAAAATTATTGTTCTGGGAGATTATAATTATCCACTTAATGAGAGGGAGTAAATGGAGAAAAGGAAATGGAATTCCTAAAATGTGTACAGGACTCCTTCCTCAAACAGTATTTTAGTAGGCTGACATGGACAGGGACTTACATTGCTAGATCTAGCTATGAGCAATGAGGTAGATGAGTGATTGTGGGTGAACACCTTGGGAGTAGTGACCACGATATGATAAGGTTTGTGTACAAATTGTGCTGCCGTGTTTCCTACATTACAACAGTGACGACACTTCAAAAGTACTTAATTGGCTGTAAAGCTCTTTGAGATGTCCTGTCTTTGTGAAAGGCACTATATAAATGCAAGTCTTTCTTTTCATTAGGATCAGATGCAATAATCTCTACAGATTGCCTTAATTAGAAGAAATGGAGAAAACTGAATTCAGATTGCTTTGAAACAAGATTGCTTGATGCAAAAGCACACATCTAGGTGTGTTTCAAATGCATTTACGTTTTAGGTTTAGTTTTAGAGTAAAGTTTAAGTCTTTCCTTGAGATAAGTCCAAGTCTAACTGCCTGGCCGATATCTATGGTTACTGTGTCTCTAAAGGTATTCAGAAAACCTTTTCTGAAGTCAAGCTCTATCTGATTCAAGTTAAGATTTTGAATATATTTCCCACACTCCTACACAATGGTTCTAGCCAAGAGTGCTTAGGATGAACCAATGTTAGAGATGTGGACTGCTGAAGGAAACCTCATGCATCTCTTCTAGAAATGCTGCAGGTTGGCATCTTCGAGGGGAGATGCACTGTAGTCTTCCAATTGAAAAGAGTTCTGGAAATGCACATGAATCAGTCATCTGTTTTTGACATACTTGGCACTTTAGATTTGCCCTAATCCAATCTGGTGTTCTTGTTTTTGTACTGACTTTTTCCCTTTCTAGTTAGATCTTAAACCTTATCATATCGTGGTCACTACTCCCAAGGTGTTCACCCACAATCACTCATCTACCTCATTGCTCATAGCTAGATCTAGCAATGTAAGTCCCTGTCCATGTCAGCCTACTAAAATACTGTTTGAGGAAGGGGACCTGTATACATTTTAGGAATTCCATTTCCTTTTCTCCATTTACTCCCTCTCATTAAGTGGATAATTATAATCTCCCAGAACAATAATTTTGTTATTCCTAATCATCTCTCTAATCTGACTGCAGATTTCTTTTTTCATTTCTTCCCAGTTTGGAGGTCTGTAATACACCCCTACTAATGTAAAAAGCCCTTTATTTGTCTGTAGCATTTTCTCCCTCTTCTACCAACATTTTCACTCCACCACCTTTCTTATCTTTTCTTTCTCTCCTAAATATATTATAATCTCAATATGTTTATTTTCCATCCTTGTCCAGTTTGCTATTAAGTTTAGGTCTTCCTGTAAAATAATTTCTTCCAGTTCCTCCAGTTTATTTCTCACACTGTTCATTGCAATACATGCATTTAACTTTTTTTGTTTTTTTTTAACATTATTTCTTTTCCCATGATTGTTTTTGTCTAAGCTACTCCCTACATTTACATCAGTGTCTTCCCATTTATAACTTATCTGTTTAATTTATTTCTCAACTCCATACCCCTCTTGCTAAATTGTAATATTATCCACATCTATTTCTCCCTTCACTATTAACTGATCTTGGTTGGTTTTATTTTCCCAGCCCTTCCCCCGTTCCTAGTTTAAATATCTTGTCATTTCCCTGTTTAACTGTTTTGCCAGTACATTAGCATCCTCCGGCTGGGGAAATAATCCTGAGTCCTGCTCCTGAACTTGTTTTCCAATCTCCTAAATTCATCTTGCAGGACTTCAAGCTTTTCTTTACCTACATCATTGGTTCCCACACGGACCACAATATAAGATATGTCCCTTACCTTGGCACCTTCTCCAGGGGCTGGTGTCAGATGACTCCTGGGAGGGGGCAGCTCTAGAAGCCTGAGGAGATCCTGCAGAACTCAAAAAGGACAGAGCGACTATAAGTAACTTAGAACAACCATATTAACATGACATGGACAAGGATTTCACATGTGTCCAGTGCTTGTGGAAACAGTCCTTCAGATAGGATGTTATAGTCTGGTATTCTGGACGGAGCCTTGGGATACTAACCCCTTGCTGGGACTTGCCCTTTGGCTTTTTCATTCTCCCACAATCTCCAGGATTTGGTGCCCTTGAATGGAGGTGGTCTGCTCCTCAAAGTGCGTGAGGTGCCTTATGGAGACTTCCCCTCCTCAAGTTGTCAGGTGTTGTCCTCTGTTGTGACCTGCTTTCTCCTGTAGGAAATGAAACAGGGATGAGTGTTATAACATACTGAGAAGTGACATTGAAGAAGCCCATGTCAGAAGGGGGCTGGTAAGAGGAAAAAATGCTACCTGCAGATGAGGAGATATTGAAGCGTGGGTATTCTAGACTTGGGCTTGTTTGTGCTGTGAGAATGCATGGCACTGAAAGAAGATTTAAAGGAATGAAGACAGAAGGATTTAAGACACTTGCAAAAGAAGAGAGATTGTGAGAGAAAAATTCTTGACATGCACACAAAGTACATCACCTTCTCCTTGGGGAGAAAAGTAGCGATCCAGTGCCCTCCCTTACCCCTTCTGATGAGGTCAGTGAACTTCTTCCAGCACTGCATCCATATGCATTGATTGGAGAGTGTAGCGGAGCTCAGTTCATCAGCTATCTGCTGCCACGCTGTGTGTCCAGCTGTTATTCGGACTTTTTTGCCCAATGCAGGGTACAAAACTGCCTTCCGCCTCTCCACAGCCTGCAGCAACACTTCCATGTTTGCTTCATCAAACAATGGAGCTTTTTGCTTTCCTCTATTTGTTGCTGTCATTTATCCTGCCAAACGAGCAGAAAACCATTATAAAGGGATGAAATTTTAAAATCAGCAGAGAGCACTTACATTCCAGAGCACACTTCAGTCAAAAATACAGTTTAAGGATTTTTATCAAAACCTTCAGGCAGCTTTAATTTTGAACAGTTTAAAACTAGAAATAAAAACAGTAAATGCTGGAAACACTCAGCAGGTCAAGCAGCATATGTGGAGAGAGAAACAGAGTTAATGGGCTCGATTTTCGAGTGAAGTAGCGAGTGCGTTGAGGGTAAGGGGGTCTCTGAAAATCGTGGCAATCCCAAGTGGGTTCGGAACCCGGTTCTAACCCGCAGACTTCCGCGTTCCCCACCGATGCTTCTGGGTGCGCGCTTGCCTCCCGAATGCGGAAGTTCCACCAGCAATTAAAGCCAGTGGGATGATAGTTAAGATACTTAGTTAGATACTTCAATTATTTGAAGTACTTAATTTTGGGGACATTGAGGCAATGGTCCGATTTTTAAACATCCTCAGCATATTTCCCGTGCTGTGGGAAACACTCCTTGTTCTACCAGACGTGTTTCAGCCAGCAGGACATTCAGATGCTTGTTTGACAGATGGGGAGAAAAGGTGAGTTATTGCAGCAGGGCACTCTGTTCTTTCACACAAACTTTTGGCTGAGGGATCTTTGTGTTTTCACTGAAAATTCTTACTTTCCATTCACAATTCTTCTGTTCACACATATTTAACAACTTTTCAGACCCCCTCAAACTCACACCATCAGGATGGTGGTGGGGGGGGGGCGCCATGGCTGCATTCACCACTACATCCGAGGACGAGCAACATCACCAGCCTCGCCAGGCACGGCGTGCACTTCCGCCACTTGGAGCTCCACAACACAGTGCTGCACCACAGGCACCTGCACAAGAGCACAGAGGGCAAAAACAGAGAGCGCGATGTCGCAGGGGGCACTACCCTCGCCACAGGGTCTACAGACCGGGGCTCAGCTTCCTGGACCTCTCTGAGGAGCAGTGCATACGGAGGATCAGAGTGAGTCGCCAGATAGTCACAGACATCTGCAGCCTTCCTCATGCCAAACTGCTCCCAGCTGGGCCAAGCAGCGTCTCGTTACCCGTCGCTGTCAAAGTCACCACTGCCCTCAACTTCCTCACCTCCGGATCATTCCAGGGTTCCAATGGGGACATCGCCGGGGTCTCTCAGTCATCTGTACACAAGCACATAAGGCAGGTCACCAACGGCTTGTTTCGCAGAATCGCGCAGTACGTCATTTTCCCCATGGATGTCCTCAGCCAGATGGAGAGGGCAGTGGGATTCCACTCTGTGGCTAGCTTCCCATGGGTACAGGGTGCAATCGATTGCACCCATATAGCAATACGAGCACCTCCACTCGAGCCAGGACTGTTCATCAACAGAAAGAGGTATCACTCCATCAACACTCAGCTCGTTTGTGACCACCGCAAAAGATTCCTTCATGTGTGTGCCAGACTCCCTGGCAGCTGCTACGATTCCTTCATTCTGAGGGAATCCAACATCCCGTCCCTCTTCCACGCATCGAACACCCTTAAGGGCTGTCTCCTTGGGGACAAGGGATACCCCCTGCACATATGGCTCATGACACCTCTGAGGAACCCCATTACTGAGCAACAGCAGCGATAAAACAACAGCCACATCGCTACCAGGTCTACAATTGAGCAAGCTATAGGGCTGCTCAAGATGCAATTTAGGTGCCTTGATCGTTATGGGGAAGCGCTTCAATACGCACCAGAGTGGGACGCATTATAGTAGTGTGTTGTGCCCTGCACAACATGGCACAACAGAGAGGGGTGCCGCATGAGGAGGCCCCCTCCACATCTGCCATCCACATTGAGGAGGAGGAGGAGGAGGAGCTGGAGGAACCCATGGGCAGAGCAGCGCCTCACCTGGCTGCTCGTGAGGCCAGGGAATCACTGATATGTGAACGGTTCTCCTAACATCAGAAAGTGTGAAGAGTCCAGTCCTCAGACCACCTGGAAAGAGCAGCGGCCACACCAGGCCGCCCACCCCTCCCTGCACAAAACAGTCCTGCAACTACACAAACACCCACTGTAAAGTGATCCAATGGGTGGCATCAAGTGTCGCCGTTCATGGTGAACCTCGTGAAAGGGCCTTATCACAAAAGCCAGTCAAGAATGGGCAAGACGTGGCAGTAGTGGTGACAATCATAACATTTAATGTGAGTTTAACAAAAGCAAATATAAATGAAAAACATGATCATCTGTCAAACACCCTTGTGCATCCCCTTCGTGCTCACAAAACCTTCGCCTTTCTCTTACGATTACTTCTACATGGTGCTTCCCCTGTGGCTGCAGCAGAGGTAGTGGCAGGTTGCTTATGTTCACGCCCTGACTGCTTAGATGCTTTGGGCCTACGCCCTCTGGATTTCAGAGCCCGTGAGGGCCCCGCCGAAGACTGCTCCACCTGCACCTGTGCAGGGGCAGACTCGGCCACCTGGAGAGGAGGCAGCATTGCAGGTACTGGTTGAGAGTGGGGCAATGTCCGCTTTCGCCATCATCCCTCCCCTGGGCCAGGCACACATCACTCCTACCACTCTGCTGGACAACAGTTTGGAGGACATGTGTGATGCCTCTTAAAGCCAGTGCTTGTGTATCTGTCTGCCTGTCTAAGGCGGCAGAATGTTGTTCACCCTGAGTCTGAACGGCCGTTGTCAGGGCCTGAATGGACTCATTTATGAGCTGTGCTTGAAGCTCAACGGAGGCTAGCCTTCTCCCCATCGCAGACATTCCCGCACTTACCTGTAACACTATTTCACAGACAGTTGCTCACATCCCTGCAACACTATCTCAGAGATTCTCTCTCGTACCTGTGCCACCATTCCACAAATGCAGGAGTTGGACTCCTCCATCCTCTGCACTATTGTGGAGAGTACACGTGGCATCTGTTCCAGTACCTCGCAAATGTGCTGCTGTCCCTCGATCATTCTCCTTGTAAAGGATGGCCCCGGGGTTCAGCATCTGCGTCCAGCTGAACAGAGCCGAGAGAGGAGTGCTCCCACCGATGTGGACTCTCCACAGCTGCCCCTGCCACCAGTGTCTGCTTGTGCTCACTTGTGTGTTGACTCACTAAGTGCCTACCCAACTAACTGACTACTAGGACCCAGCGAGGTGTGAGTATCTGTGCTGGTGGATGAAAAATAGAAGCAGGGGTAGGCCATTCGGCCCTTTGAGCCTGCTCTGCCTTTCAATATGATCATGGCTGATCCTCGGCAAAGGTCCCGGCAGATTGGAAAACTGCTAATGTAACACCCTTATTTAAAAAGGGTAGTAGGCAGAAGGCTGGAAATTATAGACCAGTTAGCCTAACATCTGTGGTGGGTAAAATTTTGGAGTCTATTATTAAGGAGACAGTAGTGGAACATTTGGATAAACATAATTTAATAGGACAAAGTCAGCATGGCTTTACGAAGGGGAAGTCATGTCTAACAAATTTGCTTGAGTTCTTTGAGGATATAACGTACAGGGTGGATAAAGGGGAACCAGTGGACGTAGTGTATTTAGACTTCCAGAAGGCATTCGACAAGGTGCCACATAAAAGATTATTGCTCAAGATAAAGAATCACTGGATTGGGGGTAATATTCTGGCATGGGTGGAGGATTGGTTATCTAACAGGAAGCAGAGAGTTGGGATAAATGGTTCATTCTCGGACTGGCAACCAGTAGCCAGTGGTGTTCCGCAGGGGTCGGTGCTGGGTCCCCAACTCTTTACAATCTATATTAACGATTTGGAGGAGGGGACCGAGTGTAACATATCAAAGTTTGCAGATGATACAAAGATGGGAGGGAAAGTAGAGAGTGAGGAGGACATAAAAAACCTACAAGGGGATATAGACAGGCTGGGTGAGTGGGCGGAGATTTGGCAGATGCAATACAATATTGGAAAATGTGAGGTTATGCACTTTGGTAGGAAAAATCAGAGAGCAAGTTATTATCTTAATGGCGTGAAACTGGAAAGTACTGCAGTACAAAGAGATCTGGGGGTCCTAGTGCAAGAAAATCAAAAAGTTAGTATGCAGGTGCAGCAGGTGATCAAGAAGGCCAAAGGAATGTTGGCGTTTATTGCTAGGGGGATAGAAAATAAAAACAGGGAGGTATTGCTGCAGTTATATAAGGTATTGGTGAGACCGCACCTGGAATACTGCATACAGTTTTGGTGTCCATACTTAAGAAAAGACATACTTGCTCTCGAGGCAGTACAAAGAAGGTTCATTCGGTTAATCCCGGGGATGAGGGGGCGGACATATGAGGAGAGATTGAGTAGATTGGGACTCTACTCATTGGAGTTCAGAAGAATGAGAGGCGATCTTATTGAAACATATAAGATTGTGAAGGGGCTTGATCGGGTGGATGCGGTAAGGATGTTCCCAAGGATGGGTGAAATTGGAACTAGGGGGCATAATCTTAGAATAAGGGGCTGCTCTTTCAAAACTGAGATGAGGAGAAACTTCTTCACTCAGAGGGTGGTAGGTCTGTGGAATTTGCTGCCCCAGGAAGCTGTGGAAGCTACATCATTGAATAAATTTAAAACAGAAATAGACAGTTTCCTAGAAGTAAAGGGAATTAGGGGTTACGTGGAGCGGGCAGGAAATTGGACATGAATTTAGATTTGAGGTTAGGATCAGATCAGCCATGATCTTATTGAATGGCGGAGCAGGCTTGAAGGGCCGATTGGCCTACTCCTGCTCCTATTTCTTATGTTCTTATGTTCTTATGTTTTCTATCTCAATACCACAATCCTACTCTCTCCCCATACCCCTTGATGCCTTTTGTGACTAGAAATCTATCTCGCTCCTTCTTAAATATATTCAGTGACTTGGCCTCCACAGCCTTCTGTGGTAGAGAATTCCACAGGTTCACCACCCGCTGAGTGAAGAAATCTCTCCTCATCTCAGTCCTAAATGTCCTACCCTGTATCCTGAGACTGTGACCCCTCGTTCTAGACTCCCCCTGCCAGGGGAAACATCCTTCCTGCATCCAGTCTGTCTAGCCCTGTCAGAATTTTATACGTTTCAATGAGATCCCCTCTCATTCTTCTAAACTCTAGTGAATACAGGCCTAGTCCACCCAATCTCTCCTCATACGACAGTCCTGCCATCCCAGGAATTAGTCTGGTGAACCTTTGCTGCACTCCCTCTATGGCAAGTATATCCTTTCTTAGGTAAGGTGACCAAAACTGCACACAATAATCCAGGTGTGGTCTCACCAAGGCCCTGTATAACTGCAGTAAGACATCCTTGCTCCTGTATTCAAATTCTCTTGCAATGAAGGCCAACATACCACTTGCCTTCCTAACTGGTCGCTGCAACTGCATGTTTGCTTTCAGTGACTGGTGCACAAGGACACTCAGGTCCCTTTGTACGTCAACATTTCCCAATCTTATCACCATTTAAATAATACTCTGCCTTTCTGTTTTTCCTTCGGAAGTGGATAACTTCACATTTATCCACGTTATAATGCATCTGCCATGTATTTGTCCACTCACTCAACTTGTTTAATTCGCCTTGAAGCCTCTTTGCATCCTCCTCGCAACTGGTTTTCGTCAGCAAACTTGGAAATTTTACATTTGGTTCCCTCATCCAAATCATTTATATATATTGTGAATAGCTGGGTCCCAAGCAACGATCCCTGCAGTACCCCACTAGTCACCGCCTGCCACCCCGAAAAAGACCCATTGATTCCTACTCTCAGTTTCCTGTCTCATTAACCAATTTTCAATCCATGGCTCACTAAGATGTGACGATGCACCCTCAGAGGCCGGGAACTCCTCTGAGGAATCGGCCTCTGCCGTCACTGCGGTCGCTGAACGGCCTGTAAGAGAACATAAGGCAATATTCAGCCTCATCACAGATGTGTCATGTTGCGATGAGCATAATGAGATGTTGAAGATGGCAAGGCATGTTAACATCAATTCATATTGTGTGTGATGAATGTTAAAGTTGTGTCATCAGACATTTGTGGGGTGCCAGTCTCGGCTTCCCCGACGGACAGTCACTCCATGGTGGTGGACAATTAAACAACTAAAGGGAGGAGGAGGCTCTGCAAACATCCCCATCCTCAATGGTGGTGGAGTCCAGCACGTGAGTGCAAAAGACAAGTCTGAAGCGTTTGCAACCATCTTCAGCCAGAAGTGCCGAGTGGATGATCCATCTTGGCCTCCTCCCGATATCCCCACCATCACAGAAGCCAGTCTTCAGCCAATTCGATTCACTCCACATGATATCAAGAAACGGCTGAGTGCACTGGATACAGCAAAGGCTATGGGCCCCGACAACATCCCGGCTGTAGTGCTGAAGACTTGTGCTCCAGAACTAGCTGCGCCTCTAGCCAAGCTGTTCCAGTACAGCTACAACACTGGCATCTACCCGACAATGTGGAAAATTGCCCAGGTATGTCCTGTCCACAAAAAGCAGGACAAATCCAATCCGGCCAATTACTGCCCCATCAGTCCACTCTCAATCATCAGCAAAGTGATGGAAGGTGTCATCGACAATGCTGTCAAGCGGCACTTACTCACCAATAACCTGCTCACCGATGCTCAGTTTGGGTTCTGCCGGGACCACTCGGCTCCAGACCTCATTACAGCCTTGGTCCAAACATGGACAAAAGAGCTGAATTCCAGAGGTGTGGTGAGAGTGACTGCCCTTGACATCAAGGCAGCATTTGACCGAATGTGGCAGCAAGGAGCCCTAGTAAAATTGAAGTCAATGGGAATCAGGGGGAAAACTCTCCAGTGGCTGGAGTCATACCTGGCACAAAGGAAGATGTTAGTGGTTGTTGGAGGCCAATCATCTCAGCCCCAGGACATTGCTGCAGGAGTTCCTCAGGGCAGTGTCCTAGGCCCAACCATCTTCAGCTGTTTCATCAATGACCTTCCCTCCATCATAAGGTTAGAAATGGGGATGTTCGCTGATGATTGCACAGTGTTCAGTTCCATTCACAACCCCTCAAATAATGAAGCAGTCCGAGCCCGCATGCAGCAAGACATGGACAACATCCAGACTTGGGCTCATAAGTGGCAATTAACATTTGCGCCAGATAAGTGCCAGGCAATGACCATCTCCAACAAGAGAGAGTCTAACCACCTCCCCTTGACATTCAACGGCATTACCATCGCTGAATCCCCCACCATCAACATCCTGGGGGGTCACCATTGATGAGAAACTTAACTGGACCAGCCATATAAATAATGTGGCTACAAGAGCAGGTCAGAGGCTGGGTATTCTGCGGTGAGTGATCACCTCCTGACTCCCCAAAGCCTTTCCACCATCTACAAGGCACAAGTCAAGAGTGTGATGGAATACTCTCCACTTGCTTGGATGAGTGCAGCTCCAACAACACTCAAGAAGCTCAACACCATCCAAGATAAAGCAGCCCGCTTGATTGGCACCCCATCCACCATCCTAAACATTCACTCCCTTCACCACCGATGCACAGTGGCTGCAG